>NC_035433.2:84240450-84372950 GCF_002127325.2 Helianthus annuus
AGTTTAACGTAAAACTTAAAACGTAAAAAGTTTTACATAAAACGTAAAATTTAAAAACATAAAAAGTAAAAAAATGTTGACGTAAAAAACCGGTGCGTAAAACGTAAAAAAAACCGCGCGTAAAACGTAAAAAACCGTTGCGTAAAACGTAAAAAAACCGGCGTGTTAAACGTAAAAAAACCGGCGTGTAAAACGTAAAAAAACCGGTGCGTAAAACGTAAAAAAAACCGGCGCGTAAAACGTAAAAAAACGTTAACGTAAAAAATTAAACCGTAAATTTTTTAAGGCAAACCGTAAACTTTTTTAACGTAAAACGTAAAAACGTGAAGCGTAAAAAGCTTTACGTAAAACGTAATTTTTTTTAGTAAAACGTAAAAAGTTTTACGTAAAAAACCGGCGCGTAAAATGTAAAAAACCGGCGCGTAAAACGTAAAAAACCGGCGCGTAAAACGTAAAAACGTTAACGCAAAACTTTTTTACGTTCCGTAAAAAAGGTAAAAAAAAACGTTAACGTAAAAAAACCGGCGCGTAAAACGTAAAAAACCGGCGCGTAAAACGTAAAAAACCGGCGCGTAAAACGTAAAAAACCGGCGCGTAAAATGAAAAAAACCGGCGCGTAAAACGTAAAAAAACCGGCGCGTAAAACGTAAAAAACGTTAACGTAAAACTTTTTTACGTTTCGTAAAAAAAAAGCTCGTAAAAAAACGCTCGTAAAAACGGCGCGTTAAAAAAAACGGCATTAAAAAAACGGTTTGTTAAAAAAATCTTAATTTAAAGAAAGATTTTAATAAAAAAATTCTTTTAATAAAAAATTATTATACAAATCTGAATTTAAATTATTGTTTAACATAAAATTCTGTTTTTTTATTATAAAGTAATTAATGAATAAGACAAAAAGGCAATTAAATACTAATATATATATAAAGACAAAATAGTGTAATTTTACTATACTACCCTTTTGGATTATAATATTAAAGACATAATAAGACAAAATCTATTTAATATTAATTTTAGTTACTTTAAATCTCATCCATCCATCTCCTTGATCTAAAGGCTAGAAAGTGGTTCCCTCAGTTCTTACAACTGGAGGTGGTTCTCATTTTAGCGGTCCCCTATATATATATATATATATATATATATATATATATATATATATATATAATTTACTTTATATGGAACTAAATTGGCTAAGATATTCCTTTACTCAACAGGTATGATGATTAGTTACCATCCGTATGCAATGGGGAGATTGGAAAAGCTGTGGGGCAAAGATTGGATGGAGTTTCGACCGGAGCGATGGTTAGAGAAGGATGAGACAACGGATAACTTGAGGCTTAAGACGATTGATCCTTATATGTATCCGGTATTTCAAGCCGGTCCGAGGATTTGTTTGGGGAAGGATATGGCGTTTTTGCAGATGAAGAGGGTGGTGGCGGGTGTTTTACGACAGTTTAAGGTGGTTCCGGTGGTGGATGAAGGTAGCGAGCCTGTTTTTGTGGCAGCTTTGACGTCGAAGATGAAAGGTGGGTTTCTTGTGAAGTTTAAAGAACGAAAATGATGTTTTTTAGTTATATATAAATAGATAATTATGATTTTTCTATTTTGATTTATGAATATACTGAAACATATAATTTTTTATATATTCTGAGACTATAATTTTATTTTTCTTAGGAATGTACAAACCTAAAAATTTTATAAGAAAATTTGAATAAAATGTATAATAATAAAAAAATAGTAACTAGTATATATTAAATCAAAGAAAGTTTAAGAACTGAAACCTAAAACAGTTAATAAAAGAAAGAAAGGAGTAGATAATATGGGTAGCTCACTTGATAGAAAGGTTTACCTCTTTTAAAATTTAAAAGAAACGTTCCAATTTAATACTGGGACAAAAAAAAATATTGGTGTAAAATAAAATAGGGGTATGGTTTGTCATAAAACAAAAAACGAAAGAGAAAGATAAGGAAAGAAATAACAACTAATCAAAGTTTGAATAAGAAAAAGGATGGTAAAAGGTGTATGGAAAAAAATAATACAAAATACTTCCAGGAAAGGAAAAAATAATACAAAATGCTTCGAGGAAATTTAGGATCTTGTCGAGGTACGGGAATCGAAACTAGATATTCTTTATTTATTATTTTTTGGTTGGCCGGCAACGAGGGACTTTTATCAAACACCAAGTGTTCTCAGCACGGATATGGAAAACAACACAAAGCAATATTGTGAACTTTTAATGGTCACCATTGTCACATCCGCAAATTCAGTGGCGGATCTTGCCCGTTGAACATGTCAGGGCCGAAAGACACGAGCATTAAAAAAGCCCGGGCCAAACATAGTATATATAAAAAATTTCGATCGAAATGCCGAAAGACACGGGCACTAAAAAAAGTCCGTGGCCCTGCTAGAGCCAGGGGCGGATCCAGCATATAACAAGGGGCAACCCCCGTTACGGCTTGGCGCTCCGGCGGTAGTGTAAAATTAGTGTAAATTTTGGAAAATTATAACGTTTTTTCGATTTCGTTACTGGTTTTTTATAAAACGATACGGCTTGGCGGATTTTCTACTGCTTTTTTATAAAACGTTACGGCTTAACTGATTTTCTAGATCCGCCACTGGCTAGAGCCCTATTAAGATCCGCCCATGCGCACATTGCGGACTCTCTCCAAGAACGTGGGCCCAGATAGCAGGGCCAGCGCTGGGTTAACCAGTCTTGGGTCGAAGGCTTTTCCCTGGAAACCGTACTGCCTCTACACGATTTTACTCGTTGGAGTAACAGCCGGATGAAAACCGGAGTGACGCTCAGGATCAAACCCTCCTTGGTAGGTTTTTCACCATCATAGCGCACATGTCACACCTATTTGCCTTTGCCGGGAATCAAACCGGAGTCTCACAAGGAGACAACCGGTCCAACACAAAGCAATATTAATCACCAGTTTTTTTAATTATGAAATTGTTGAACACAATAGACAACTCGGCGTTTTTCTAACGAATGCTAGCCATCCTTTCTTTCAGTTCATTGAGCTTCCTTGTGATACAATGATCAAATACTATGACATCTTCTAGTATCTTTTGGAGACGTCCAAAAACCTGTTGGTTCTCACTTGAAATCGACATCCTTATAGAAAAAGAATTTATTTGTCGACATCTTGATAGAAAAAGAATTTATTTAAATAACATAACAACTCTATTGTTAATGCAAAATATATGAAATTTATTATGAGAATTCGATCAGGCTCATAAACATTGGTGCATGAGTGTATCTTCCTAAAGTAGTGACGAACTGACGATAACATAAACCAAGTCCTCGGCGTTTTGATTATATCTCTACGCTTCGGCAAGAGTTTACCAAACCCAAAATCCCATACTAAAACCTCTAACCCTTTTTCAAGCAATTAACACGTTTTGTTAGTGCATATCATGTGTGTCTGTTACTGTGCGAATAGGCTAGTTAGAGCGTGTGTTGAATATTGTATAGATGAGAGTTAGAAATACGAGATTGTATTGAAAAGTTCCCTTCGCACGAAGGAGCCCTTCGTACTAAGGGACACAAGCTTGTTCGCACGAATGCACTTAGTCCATTCGCACAAAGCCTCATTCGCACGGAGAGGTTAGCCTATAAATAGGAGTTGTGAGTGAGAGTTGAAAGAAGTTTTGGAGTTCCCAGAGGGGAAATGCTAGAGAAATTTTTCTCCAGCTTGTAAAGATGTAAATTCTTTCGGTATGATATGAATAAAGTATTCAACTTATGACGAATATTTATGCTTCTACTCCATTCTTAATAATAATATTCTGCTGAACTAGTTCTTTTCTACCCAAACTTCCGTCTAAACTCGTCGGATCCTGGACTCTCATGTTTGACTCTAGATAGACATAGAAAACATGAATGTTTCGTTCTAGCGATAACACAATGTTATTAGTACGTTTTATTGATTTTGAAGAAATACGCATGTTTCTCGGTAGCTACAACATGAATGTTTCATTCACTTTCAATATGTTATTTCTTACTAAAAATCATTAACACATACACACATACACATCCCTATTGTTAATCCATAACTTGTTTTAGTTAAGTCCACATCAAAGGGTTTGTTTCTCCCAAATCCCTACAAGAACCTTAGAAAAACATGGCTTTAAAGATAGTTTTCACTAAGCTTAAAAAGATTATATTAATCATCACAAGAATGATTACACTTAATGAGTGTTCTTCACTTTCCCTAATGATTACAATGACTAGAGAAAGTAGGTAGAAGAAAAGTGTGTTGTGAGAGAAAAGGAAAGAATTGAGCAAATGATTGGGGAGGACAAAGCACTTATTTAAAGTTGTATAAGGCGAGGCACGACTAGTGCCTAGCCATTTTTACCGGATCAAACACTAGGAGGTAGGCACGGGGTGTGCCTATCAGACACGGTCAGTGGTCAGCTTTGTAGGACCCACTGGGTCTCCGAAATCTTTGGGGATAAGTTTTTATCTTTTGTGGTTGAGGCACAGGGCGCGTCTGATTTCTATCTTAGCTGGACTTCAAAAACAAACTTCAAAAGTTGTTTTTCCCTTTGGTGTTCTTGGTTTTTTGTGGTTGTGTTACTTGCACAACTTCCTCTTTAATATCGTTTTGGATTAGAAAACAAAATTGTGCTCGACTTCTTGAGACAGTTGCTGTCGGAGAATTTGTTGTTGTTTGTAGGTCCCGATACGGATCGTCGGACTACGATGACTTCTTGTTTCGGATGCCTTGATGTAACACCTCGAATTTTTGTGTCCAATAATGTATTAACACGTGTCATTTGTTTACACGTGGCATTGATATAAAATAAAGGACTAATTTTGACAAACCTTGAATGTATGTAAATTCGAGGGTTATAAATGTCAAACAAGGGTAGATATACTGTATAGTAACCCTAAATGGTGCTTGTACCTTCAAACGAATAAATCATGAAATCGTACGGAAGCGAAACGCGAAAGAAAGTGAGAGATTACAAGCTACAGGGGTTAGCTGTGTCAACATGTTTAATAATACCTCTGAGTGACCCTTTAACGCTCCCGAGGCTTTGTAACAGTATTATACGCTCACTAGAACATATTGTATAAATTCCGCGAAGTTCCGTTTAAAAACGAGAAAGTTATGATCGAATTCGTATGAGAAGGGTTAAAAGCGTCAACAGTGAAAGTTAAGGCCTTCTGAATAATTAATAAACTAACCGGGGACTTAACAACGCGGGTAAATAACACGAGGTCCTTAGTTGTAATTAACCGAGGGCCAAACCGCAAAGTTACCCCTTCAAACCCGAAAGGTCAGGTTAATAATTACGAAAGATTTCGTTATTAATTACCAGGATTTCGTAATGATTATAAAAGATTTTAAAAACCTGAAAATCAAGCCTCTCGCGACCCGCGTTGTGTTTTGGGTTAAGTGGAGGCGGGCCGCGAGCCACCTAATATACGCGCCTGAAGTTTGAATCTCAGGCGACCCGCGTACAAATGCATGGAAACTCCCATGCGGGCCGCATTAGACGCCCAGATGCAGAATGTTTGTATTTTCTTGCCTTTTGAGCTTGTGAATGATCAAAACGTCAATAAATGAGGCATGGGCACCCTATACTCGACCCATAACCCTCTAGGACACATGCCAACCATCCATGATCAGTTGTAGGGTGTTGTGTGATGATCTTGGACCTTGACTTTGGCTATAAATAGCACACTTGTGTTCATAACTTTCATCACAACACAACAACACTTCTCTGGTCATTCTAAAGGCTCTCAAGTGTTCTTCATTGCTCTCTAAGCAAGTCTTAACTTCTGTAAGTTCATTAGATCCTTTGTAGTTCAATTTATGCTTAGAAAATCACTAGAAACCAAACCGTCGTAAATACGGTTTGACTTTAAAATAAATCCGAGATGGTTCAGTCTTATGACGAATCAAAGGTAGTTATGAGTTGGTATTAATGTGGGTAATAAACCTCTAAAAGGGTTCCCTCTGATCACCACTCTAACTAGCTCAAATGTCGAGTCAAACGAACGGTTAAAAAGTCAACAGAAAGCTATTTTTGCGATTTATGCATAATCTGTAATGTATATGCTATGAAACCTGTTTTGACACTCATAAAACATGATATTAAGTATATAAACTTGTTTACGGTCGTTTGAATCGACCATTTGCTATATTGACCCGGTTCGGAGCCGAATGTCGCAAAAGTTTGACTTTTGCTTTGACTTCAGTTCTGACCCGTTTTAGTGAGGTATAGATATGCCTTAGGACTCTCTTAGGACCAGGTTACATGATGGTATAGACCTCTGTGATCGGTTCATGAATTGTCCGAGTCTTTTACGCATTTCCGTTAATCGCCTAAAAGTTGACCGTAACGGCCTTTTAAAAATAAAACGAGTATTTCGGACACGTGAACGGACCATAACCTTGCTTACTAAATTATAAGCATGTCCTTAAAGTTTCACGTCAATCCGAGGTCTAGAATGAGAGTTATGCTAAATAGCGCAATTAAAGTAAACTTTTGTAGTAAACGGCGCAATTAGCATAACGCCCATCTAAACCAAGATTTCGTCACCAAAACTTTTACCCACTGTTATAAAATAATATTTTTGGAATTTTAAAGATTTTTAATAATTTTTACCTTGCTCATAACCTGCGGTTATGGCTACTGTTCGGTAAATACCGAATATGCCCTTTTCGGCCAAAACTTGAGTTCTACAAGGTCTTTTGACCCGATTCCAGTTGCTACTGATTTAAATAATAAATAAGGTATTTTAGACTTTATAAACTGTTCGGGAAACTCAGATTTCCTGTAGAACTCGAAAAGCTCTTTAAAAGTCTTTAAAATGACCGAAAAGCCCCTACGGGGCATAATATTAACTTAAACTCGTTACGGGCATCACGGAAGGTATCCTACTGATACCACAACCTCTTTAAGGCAGATTGACTTAGGAAATAAACGTAAAACTCTCATGGTTAACCGTTTCGCCTATTGCGCGCACGGTTCGGCTTATGAAACTAGTTTTTCGTAAATTAGCCGATACGGGTCAAATTATATTATTTGGACCCCAAAATCCAGAGTGTGAACCTTGAACCCATATAAAACAAGTCTCTGAACTTGTTTGGGGCAGAATCACATTCCGTTCTCGGTTTTCGCCTTTTCGCGCGATTAAACCATATTTATATTCCGGAACCAACCGGTCTAGGCTACGGCCAATATAAAGACCCGTTAGGATTCTAAGAGGTTAATTAAAACCTTCGTTCCAGATTAGGAGCCCAGTAAAAGTTATCGGTGATTTAATCAAACTAAGGAATAATACTTGCAAAGGTAAATACTTTTAACTTATTTCCCCTATACGGGCTTGGGATACGGTATAATAATACCGCTTGATTGAGCATCATATCTTCCATCGCTGAGGTGGTTAATTGAATAATGTGATCGGCTCATTTAAACAGTTTTGTTTCTTAAAAGCCTTTGGGGGGTTAATGACCGTTGTCCCGGATATCCTTGGCATCATTTTACGAAATGGCCACGACCTCGACATCCCGGTGTAGGCGTACACCCGGTATATATTGTCGACACTTAATTAAAAGACGTAGCCGTTGGTTTTTATACTACGGTTTTACGCAATGTGGTGTGTCTATTAAACTCTAACCCGGCACGATCCGGGCTACTGAACGCATAAAAGAACATGTAATACGTTCACAAGATTTTAATAATTTTCCCAAGTTATAAAAGAGTTTGTGCCTTGTGCATTCAAATCAATTTTAATAAACATTTTCAAATGTGTCAGTTGAATGTATTTACCAGTGTAAACTGACGTATTTTCCCCAAAAAGATTAAGTGCAGGTACTATACGAAAATTGGCTGGTATTAGCTTCCTATGCATCACGAATAGTCTCGCAAACTCGATGCCGTATCTGAATGAACAATACTTTATTATTATTTTGATCCGCTGTGGATACATTCGACTTCTGTAATATATTTGATATTACCACCAGAGGTTGAAGTATATATTTATCTTTAAAGCTTCCGCTGTGCATTTATATAATTGTGTGGTTTGACTATATTGTTGCCAACTACGTCACGGTAATCCCCCACCGGGCCCACCGGTGATACACGTGGAAATAGGGGTGTGACACTTGACGAGTGCGGAATCCCCATTATGACACAAACCGAGCGAGACAGCAAAATACAATACAAAGATTCAACGATTAAAGGTAAATGTATTGATTCAGCAGAAGAGTTTGGTACAAGAGTGCTACAATAAAGTGCTCTCAAACTCTAATGTTTTCTCTCATAACCTTATCTGTTCTAAGTTCTGTATAAGTAGCCAACATATGCAGCAATCCTACGAAGGATATACTGGCCAATCCATAGGCCCATGAAAGACACCAGCCCACGAAAGACTAGGGTCTTTCGTCGAGATCCAATCCAAAGAAAAACCACAAGGTGAGAAGGTTCTTCGTGATTATGAGCATGGCTGTTAGGATCGGAGGCTCTCATAATTATGCTTGTATGCATAATATAAACATTAAGTGCAGCGGAAACAAACACAAACTTTGTAAGCACAATTCAGGAAGAAAATAGTTTTGATAAACACATGCTTTTCATAGAGTCGAATGATCACAATACAAAGCAAATGATTTACAGAGCATGCTTACAAACTAAACTCCCCCTCAGCCTGATGCTCCAAGGTTGATTGCACAAGATGAAAGGATTAGACTAGAGGAGAAAAACCCACTCCGTCAAACAAATGTAACAGTACTGGGTACTGTTACATCTATAGGCAAACCAAACCACTGAAGCATCTCAGCTGACGTCACCATAAAAGCGACATCTAACAAACTAACAAACTCTATCTACTGTTCTATAACAACTGACCATACAGACACTGATTACTTTCTAAACACTAATTCTTCATTCCACTGTTGTAGTCAACCACTGATGATTGAGCATCAGTGCTTTCCTCAAAGGGTGATCAGACCTTGAATGGGCAGCGCTTTAACTCTTCAGCAGTGCTTGGATTCCGTCAGTAGATTGAGCTTCAGCCTTTAAACTTCATCAGTTCTTTAGTAGCAGTTGTTCTATCGAGCAGTGTTTTGAAGTCTATCAGATGCTAGATGACCACTGTCAAGGGGAGAGCTTAATGCAAACAGCTGCTTATGATTAATCCTCTGTGGTGAACCGGTTTTGGCTTTCATTATCTGTTCCTTTAGTAGGGTTCAATCCCAACAATCTCCCCCTTGAACAGATAATGCCAAAACCCTTCATTATTCTGAATTTTTATTTCTCATCAGAAGTTCCCTAACTTGATCTTTAAATTGAAGCTCAAAATTATGAGAACTTGTATCACCCTCATCCCTACACAGTGTAAGCTCAAGGAGATCTTGTAGATCTTCAATACCCAGGCCTAGTGCTTGATTCCTTGATATATGCTTCACGTCTCCATTAGATCTGATCAGGGTCAATACATGGGTCTTTTGATCAGACATCCATTTTAGTACTTTTGTACCCAATGGGTTTCTTGGGAGAGGTTTATTCACAGATGAGTTGGGAGATTTTGGCCTTGTAAATATTTGTGAAACAATATCCTGAGCTTTTGCTAGCTCAGAATTTTCAGAAATTTGTTGGAAAGCCATTTTTATGACATCATTTGCTGCAGCTATATCTTCTGCAACTTCTTTGTCAATCTGCTCTTGTCTCTTTTGTTGATCTAGCTCAATGTCTGATATTTCTGCTGATGTGTTTGGTGATGATGGTTTGTTTAAAACCTTTTTGGCAAGGTCTTGAAGCTTTGTTGATCTGTCTTTATCTAAAGCCATTTTCTTGATGGCTTCTTCAAAGTATTCAGCTTCATTTTCCTTTTCTTCTGCAACAGTCAGCTGTTTCCTCTTTTCTTGGTTTATCACAATGATAGAGGTATCTGCTGATGTGAACAGTGGTTTAGGATCAATGACCTGTTTTGGCTCTTTATGTTCAGGCTTCTTTGGTGAATTAGGATTTGTCATTTTTCTTCTTTTCAGTCTTTCATAGGCCTCATCTGTATACTGCTTTGTCCATTTTGCTATGGCTTTAGCAGTATCCACCTTTGCATCCACCAGCTCCTGCTTCTTTCTTTTGTACTCAGACGTAAGGTCGGCAATGAGCTTTTTGTATTTGCTCCAATTTGGAGATGTCCTCTTCTTGCTTGGATCATTTTTTATTCTTTCAATTCTGTTTGCCTCATGCTTTAAAGCAACTATTGGCCATTCTTCAAATTGTTTTTCTTCAGCTGGATAGAATTTTTCTTTCACGATGTATGCAAGATATTCTTTTCTCATTTCTTTTCGTAGATCTGCTTTGGGTGGTAAAGTTGACATTTCTTTGCTCAGATCTTGTGCATAGTTGTGACAACCCGTACTCCAGAACTATGTTACCTGAACGAATACATGATATGTTTTGTGTTACACGGTTGTGTGAGTGATTAAATGTTACATGTTACGTGATTTAATGTGATTGCATATGTTACTACTTGAACGATTAGTGAAACATTTATAAGAACCCACTCGGTCCATATGGTTGGACTCGAGACCATGAGGAAACCCAAGTGGGGGTTTCGGCCCACTTCCCTTCACACGCATATATACACACATTACCTCTAGGGTTTTAGTTTTACACAACTTAGCAATCAAGAACACACACAAACTCTCCCTCTCTTCTTCGCAAACTGAAGGCAGCCAAGGACTTTCCCCTATCGGAGATCATTGTCCACGGATCAATCCTACTCTCCTTTCAATCGGTTAGTGGTTTGTGTTTTCTTGGTTGAATGATGTATGTTGTATGCTTTCGGATTGATTGGTTGTGATGATATTATGTGATAACTAGGGTTCTTGCTGTGATTATTAATGAAGGTTCTTGATGTCATAATATTCATACAATTCGGTTTGCATGATGTTAATCGGACACTATGTTCCTGTTATTGTTTTGATGCGTATATGATTAATCGGTCCAAGTATATGTTAGCCGGCTAGGTTGCATGCTAGTTCAATAATATGATTCATGTTTCGGTTTAGGTCTGTTTGATGATCTGATTACGTGTTCTTGAGGCTGTCATGAATATGCTAATGATGCTAATTTGAAGATGCTATGAAACTGTTATTTTCGGTATTTGATCTGTTTCCGAAACTGCTGAATATGTTTGCTGAAATCACGGATTAGTTGTTATTGTTATTTAAGGAATTCAGGAAAAGCTGTTACACGCATGGTTGCGACTCAGATTGCGAGTCGGGAACCCACAGTCTCGACTCGAGACCACAACGACATCAGCCGCAATCATGGTTGCGAGTCCCGTTGCGACTCGTAACCGGACCATGATGAACCGAGACCAGCCATTGCGACTCGCAACCTACTGTTGCGACTCGTAATCTCCTGATGTGACTCGTAACCCGGTTGCGACTCGAGATCCCCGTTGCGACTCGAGACCGGCTATTACACATACACTGTTTTGGGCCTACTTTGCCACGGGCCCAATCGTACGACTGTTATGCTATTGGACTGCTTACCTGTTGGGCCGACATGCTAGTTGGGTGAATACTATTGGGCCGGGTTATGGTTGGGACGAATACTTAGATTGTTTATCGATACGTGTACGTGTTTACCATGAATCCTTGTATGCTTGCAACGTGGTAACTTATGTGATACATACGTGCGATACTTGAACCGAACCTGACTTACATAATAAACCATGATAGGACGTGGTTGATCATTTACTTGCTACCTGTACTCTTTGTGTATCTGCCGAGCAATCCAAGGTGAGTTCACACAGCCAAGGCATGGGGTTCCCAGGGTGGGAATGGGATTGAATAAACTATACGTACATACTTAGTTAACAGAACATAATGATATGAGTCCTCAGGGTGAGGGTGGTGAATGATAAGATACGGCTAGACTAGTATACCAATTGAACTGATCTTCGCATACACGCCAGGGGTTGGCCGCGATATTATGACTGATCTTCGCACACATGTCTTGGATAGGCCGCGAACTATATACTAAAACTTCGCACACATGCCAGGGTGGCCGCGATACAAATATACATAGTCTAGAATACTTGGGAACTTTCCCCAATCTTCGCATACATGCCGAAATGGCCCGCGATACGAATCAATACTATACATGAACAATGAACGAACTAATACGATGCATGACTAGATAAACAAACGCAATGTTTGCTATACTACTCCATTACTGAACTTATTTTCTGTGAACTCGCTCAACTAGTTTGTTGATTATTTGCTGCATGCCTTGCAGGACCTTAGGTACATTATGGAGCTTGCACAGGGAGGAGCAGGTCGTTGTGGGCAAAGGATCTTGAATGATGTTTCAACACTTATGTTAAATCAAACATACTATTGTTTGGATTACTTAAATGCTTCCGCTATACTTAATTATATTACATGTTCAATATGATTGGTGGTTAGGATCCTGGTCATGTCACGCCTCCAAGCGGTGATACTCCGCGTGTGGATTTTGGGGGTGTGACAGATTGGTATCAGAGCCATTGGTTATAGGGAACTAGGTTTTAATGTGGGAAAACGTTTTTATTAAAACCAGACTATAACCAGAACAGTGCTCTCAACGATCCACAACGACGCTTCGCTCCACGTGCAAGACTCGACATCTTAGGTAATAAGGTTTATGTTTATTGCCTGTTTGCTAGAACTGCTTAGAACTTTGCTCGCATTACGTTTAGATACACATGCTTTGATTACATGAGAACACCTATATGCCCATACTTTTCTGTCATCGCCCTACTCACGAGCCACTCTTATTTACATTACTTTTACTATGAAGATCATGTCTGGACGAATCAACATGACTCAAGCCCAGCTAGAGGCTCTCGTTCAAGCTCAAGTTGCTGCGGCAGTTGCAGCAGCTCAAGCAGGTCAACACGCGCAGCAGCCTGTCTGCACTTTCAAGAATTTCATGGACTGTCGTCCAAACTCTTTCAGCGGCACAGAAGGAGCGGTTGGACTCCTCCACTGGTTCGAGAAGCTAGAATCAGTATTCGAGATGTGCGAGTGCCCTGAGGCTCGCAAGGTCAAGTTTGCCACCGGCACCTTGGAGGGAATAGCACTAACTTGGTGGAACGCCCAAGTTCAAATCTTAGGGTTGGCAGCTGCTAACGCCACCCCATGGAACGATTTTAAGGAACTCATCAAGCGTGAGTATTGCACGCGTGAAGACATTCACAAGCTGGAAGACGAGCTGTATAATCTGAAAATGATTGGGTCGGAGATCGAAGCGTATACGAAACGGTCAAACGAGCTGGCAGTTCTGTGTCCTACTATGGTGGACCCTCCATACAAGCGCATTGAGTTGTATCTCAAGGGTTTGGCGCCAGAGATTCAGAGCCACGTGACGTCGGCTAACCTCGAAAACATCCAGGAAATCCAACGCCTCGCTCATCGCATCACCGACCAGGCAGTGGATCAGAATAAACTGCCTAAGCGTGTCAACGCTACTGCTACAGTCACTTCAGCTGCTACTACTGCTACACCCAGCGACAACAAACGGAAATGGGATGGGGATTCCGAACAGTCTCAAGCACAGCAGCGCAGGACGAATGACTACCAGAATCCGAGTCAGCAATCATCTGGCAGTCAGGAGCAGGGTGGATACAGGGGAGTACACCCACTATGTAACAAGTGTAACAAGCACCACAGTGGAAGGTGTCGCAAGGAACGTTGCCAGAGATGTTTCAAGATAGGACACGAAGCCAAAGATTGCAGGAGCTCACGACCTGCAAACCAGAATCAGCAACTTCCACCACCAGCTCCTCAGAACCCACAGCAGCAGCAGCCACAACGTGGAAATCGGGGATGTTTCCAGTGTGGGGCAGAAGGTCATTACAAGCGCGATTGCCCACAGTTGAACCAGAATCAGAACAACAACAATAACCAGGGCAATGGGAACAACAACAACAATAATGGCAACGAGGCAAGGGGTCGAGCTTTCATGCTAGGACAAGGAGACGCTGTTTGAACTTATAACTCGTTTTGGGATTTCCTTTATTATGTCTCTGTTACTCAAACAAAGTTTGGTTTGAACATGAATCGTACTGGGTTTTATGGACTATTTTAATTACTATACTTTATGTTTGATATGATGGATGGTTTGATATTATTTGAACACTCCTGCCGTATTTAAGGACCTTATGAACAGGGTGTGCAAACCCTACATAGACAAGTTCGTCATAGTATTCGTGAAGTTCACTTCTTAGGCCGCGTAGTGAACAGGGATGGGATCCATGTCGATCCATCCAAGGTAGACTCAACCAGAAACTGGCCTGCACCACGAGCTACAGACGGTTTACCAAGGATTTCTCGAAGATTGCTCAGCCACTTATGTTACTGACACAGAAGGGTGTCACCTATTGCTGGGAGAGCCCCAGGAGACTGCTTTTCAGCGCGACAAGGTTATCGCTTTCGCCTCTCGTCAACCCAAGATTCACGAACACAACTACACAACGTACGATTTAGAGCTGGGAGCTGATGTGTTCGCGCTTAAGATATGGCGACACTACCTGTACGGTACCAGGTGCACGATTTACACCGATCACAGGAGTCTCGAGCATATTCTTGAGCAGAAGGATTTGAACATGCGTCAACGACGATGGGTTGAACTACTTAGCGACTACGAATGCGCCATCAAGTACCATTCAGGCAAGGCCAAGGTTGTGGCGGACGCCCTCAGTCGGAAGGACACTCTACCTCAGCGCGTGCGAGCGCTACAGCTTACGATCCAGACTAGCCTGCCAGCACAGATACGAACTGCTCAGATAGAAGCACGGAAGCCCGAAAACGTCAAGGCTGAATGCCTTACGCGGCTCACGACAACGATTAGGACAGAAGGCAGACGGCGCCTACTATGTAACGGGGCGTATTTAGGTCCCACTTTATGGCGGTCTACGCGAACTTGTGATGGATGAAGCTCACAAGCCTTACCACTCAGTACATCCAGGGTCGGATAGAACGTACTAAGACATCAGCACTACTTATTGGTGGCCTAGTAGGAAGGCCCACATTGCTACATACGTCGGAAAATGCTTGACCTGAGTGAGTGTCAAGGTTGAATACCAGAAACTAACAGGGCCTACTTCAGCAGCTTAAGATACCTCAGTGGAAATGGGAAGAAATTTCCATGGATTTCGTTACAGGCCTACCTCGATCCCAGCATGGGAACGATACCATATGGGTGATCGTGGATCGACTCACCAAGTCTGCACACTTCCTACCGATTAAGGAAACGGACAAGTTCTCCACTCTCGCAGACATCTATCTTAAAGAAGTTGTTTTGAGGCACGGGGTGCCCACGTCCATCATTGCGGATCGCGATGCACGATTCACGTCAGAACTTTGGCAAGCAATGCACAAACCATCCGACTCACGATTAAACATGAGCGCAGTAGCATACAAGCCGCACCATTCGAGGCATTGTACGGGCGTAGATGCCGGTCACCTCTCTGTTGGGCAGAGGTGGGGAATAGTCAGATCACGGGTCCAGAGATTGTAATGGACGCCACAGAAAAGATTGCACAGATACGACAACGCATGGCGGCAGCACGCGACCGTCAGAAAGCCTACGCGGACAAGCGTAGAAAGCCATTGGAATTTCAGGTCGGGGGCCATACGAGATCATAGAACGCATAGGCAGGGTAGCCTATAGATCGAACGTACCAGCTGAACTCGGGGCAGTTCACAATGTCTTTCATGTGTCGAACTTAAAGAAATGCCTATCAGATGAAACCCTCATCACTTCTTTTAAGAACTTACTATCGACGGGCGGTTGCAGTTCGTCGGGGAACCAGTTGAAATCACGGACCGGGATGTGAAGGTCCTCAAACACAAGAAAATCCCTCTTGCTCGAGTTCGTTGGAACTCCAAACGTGGCCCAGAGTACACCTGGGAACGCGAAGACAGGATGACAGAAAAGTACCCCCAGTTATTCGAAACCAATGCTACCACTACTGAGGCTGAAGCTACTACTTCGGAATTTCGGGACGAAATTCCAGATCAACGGGGGGAGGATGTGACACCCCAGGAAAAACCAGTGAACGATTAAACTTACCTAGCTTCCTCAGTGAGTGCATACCAAATTTCGGGACGAAATTTCCAATTAGTTGGGGATAATGTGACAACCCGTACTCCAGAACTATGTTACCTGAACGAATACATGATATGTTTTGTGTTACACGGTTGTGTGAGTGATTAAATGTTACATGTTACGTGATTTAATGTGATTGCATATGTTACTACTTGAACGATTAGTGAAACATTTATAAGAACCCACTCGGTCCATATGGTTGGACTCGAGACCATGAGGAAACCCAAGTGGGGGTTTCGGCCCACTTCCCTTCACACGCATATATACACACATTACCTCTAGGGTTTTAGTTTTACACAACTTAGCAATCAAGAACACACACAAACTCTCCCTCTCTTCTTCGCAAACTGAAGGCAGCCAAGGACTTTCCCCTATCGGAGATCATTGTCCACGGATCAATCCTACTCTCCTTTCAATCGGTTAGTGGTTTGTGTTTTCTTGGTTGAATGATGTATGTTGTATGCTTTCGGATTGATTGGTTGTGATGATATTATGTGATAACTAGGGTTCTTGCTGTGATTATTAATGAAGGTTCTTGATGTCATAATATTCATACAATTCGGTTTGCATGATGTTAATCGGACACTATGTTCCTGTTATTGTTTTGATGCGTATATGATTAATCGGTCCAAGTATATGTTAGCCGGCTAGGTTGCATGCTAGTTCAATAATATGATTCATGTTTCGGTTTAGGTCTGTTTGATGATCTGATTACGTGTTCTTGAGGCTGTCATGAATATGCTAATGATGCTAATTTGAAGATGCTATGAAACTGTTATTTTCGGTATTTGATCTGTTTCCGAAACTGCTGAATATGTTTGCTGAAATCACGGATTAGTTGTTATTGTTATTTAAGGAATTCAGGAAAAGCTGTTACACGCATGGTTGCGACTCAGATTGCGAGTCGGGAACCCACAGTCTCGACTCGAGACCACAACGACATCAGCCGCAATCATGGTTGCGAGTCCCGTTGCGACTCGTAACCGGACCATGATGAACCGAGACCAGCCATTGCGACTCGCAACCTACTGTTGCGACTCGTAATCTCCTGATGTGACTCGTAACCCGGTTGCGACTCGAGATCCCCGTTGCGACTCGAGACCGGCTATTACACATACACTGTTTTGGGCCTACTTTGCCACGGGCCCAATCGTACGACTGTTATGCTATTGGACTGCTTACCTGTTGGGCCGACATGCTAGTTGGGTGAATACTATTGGGCCGGGTTATGGTTGGGACGAATACTTAGATTGTTTATCGATACGTGTACGTGTTTACCATGAATCCTTGTATGCTTGCAACGTGGTAACTTATGTGATACATACGTGCGATACTTGAACCGAACCTGACTTACATAATAAACCATGATAGGACGTGGTTGATCATTTACTTGCTACCTGTACTCTTTGTGTATCTGCCGAGCAATCCAAGGTGAGTTCACACAGCCAAGGCATGGGGTTCCCAGGGTGGGAATGGGATTGAATAAACTATACGTACATACTTAGTTAACAGAACATAATGATATGAGTCCTCAGGGTGAGGGTGGTGAATGATAAGATACGGCTAGACTAGTATACCAATTGAACTGATCTTCGCATACACGCCAGGGGTTGGCCGCGATATTATGACTGATCTTCGCACACATGTCTTGGATAGGCCGCGAACTATATACTAAAACTTCGCACACATGCCAGGGTGGCCGCGATACAAATATACATAGTCTAGAATACTTGGGAACTTTCCCCAATCTTCGCATACATGCCGAAATGGCCCGCGATACGAATCAATACTATACATGAACAATGAACGAACTAATACGATGCATGACTAGATAAACAAACGCAATGTTTGCTATACTACTCCATTACTGAACTTATTTTCTGTGAACTCGCTCAACTAGTTTGTTGATTATTTGCTGCATGCCTTGCAGGACCTTAGGTACATTATGGAGCTTGCACAGGGAGGAGCAGGTCGTTGTGGGCAAAGGATCTTGAATGATGTTTCAACACTTATGTTAAATCAAACATACTATTGTTTGGATTACTTAAATGCTTCCGCTATACTTAATTATATTACATGTTCAATATGATTGGTGGTTAGGATCCTGGTCATGTCACGCCTCCAAGCGGTGATACTCCGCGTGTGGATTTTGGGGGTGTGACAATAGTCTTCCATCTGTTTGACTTTAATGAGCAAGAATTCCATTTTTTCAGAAATGGCTTTGTCACTTTGATCTTCACATTCAAGTTTGGCTCTTATCTTAGCCTGCCTTGCTTTGAGCTTGAGATATTCATCCATATTTTCTAGGACCAAGAAGCCTATGAGAGAAGGAAATCTTCTTTTTGAAGGATCATCCTCAGTGTAGAATTGTCTCATCTCATTTTTTACAGCTTCCAGTTCCAGTGGATATTTCGCAGCAATAGGATCATGTGTGTCCTCATTTGCCTGAGTTGTTTTCCTTTTTCTGGTGTAAGTTTTATTCAGTGAAGGAGTGCTTTTGGGAGATTTGTTGATTGGAGTGAAGATGTCTTGAAATGAAGTGAGGGTAGTGGTGGATGGTGGCTGACTAACAGTTGTTGAAACAACTGGTGTTTCAACCTCTGTTGTCATTACAACTACTGATGTGTCAGTATGTGTCTTCTGCTTTTAAGCAGGTGTTGAAATGGTAGTGATTTGAGTGGTGGAAGGTGTCTAACTAACAGTTGTTAAAACCACTAGTGTTTCAACCACTATTGTCATTACAACAGATGTTGTAACATCTGTTGTCTTCTGCTTTATGACAGGAGGTAACGATGGTGGGTTTGGTTTTGGTGGTGGTGATGTGATAATAGATGAAGATGATGGTAGAACAGTGGTTTTGATGGTGTGTGGTGAAGTGGTGTGTGTTGAAGTGGTGATTGTTGATACAGCAGCTTTAGTCTGGTTATCTTTTTCTGGCTCAATATAAACACCATCCTCAATTTCCTTCTTCTTCCACCTGGTTTTCTCCCCCTTTTTGGCACTATCTGGAAAGGGGTTATTCATGAAGAGGATAGTGGGAGGAACTTTTCCAGTGGTGCTTTATATATGAGCCTTGATAGCTTTGATGTCTGCTTGAGTATCTTTAAATCTTGACTCCACCATGTTTGTCAGCATTTGTACATGTACTTCATGCTGCTGATCAGCCATTTGTTTTTGTTTTTCAAGCAGGGGTTGAAATACATTCCATAGCTCATTTGCAGTAGGTGCAGGTTGTGCAGATGCTTGAGCTGGAACAGCAGTGGATTGTGCTTTTTGAGTTTTTAACAACTGTTGCACCATACCCTTTTATTTCAGCAACTGATGTTTCAAGATTTTCAACTCTGTCCGTCAATTCCCGATATTTTAAATCATCACCCAAGTTAGTGGGATCATCTGATTCCCCACCAGCAGTGGTTGTACCAATGTGTGACATAGGAAATGAATCCCAAAAGTCATTCATTGATGCCCCTTGTTCTTGGTACTGGGGTCTTCTTCCTTCAGCACTTGATAGCCTTTTGAAGGTACCAGTGGGCATAACAAACTCACTGATGGTTCTCAGAGGTGCTATGGAAGGAATTGTCTTCAAGGGAGTCTTATGAATGTAATCACTGTCCAAATGTAAACCAGTGGGTTCAACATTTGTAGTGGCTGCTCCACTTGAACTACTGTCAGGAATTACCTGTAATCCCTGCAGTGTAACCTCCTCAGTTGTTGCTGGGATAGCAGAGGTATAAACATCAGACCCAGTCACTTGTTGGAGTATACCCTCAATGACAGGTGATTGAGAGGAACTGGTTTTTGTCTGTGCTATATCAACTGTATGCAACAAAGGTATTATGGATTGTGGTAATGTGAGGGGTGAAGATAAAGGTGTTGAAAGAGATATGTCCTTGGGGTCAGGACTAAGGAAGATGGATCCAATTAAATCCAGAGCTTCATATTGTGGGGTCCCTGTGTTTACAACCTGATCCTTTTGTGAGGATGCAGGAGGAGTTTGAGGCAAAGGTGGAGATCTTTCTTCCATCTGCTATGAGGAAGTAGCAGCAGTGGTTATTGGTGACATTTGTGTTGTCACTGGCAGTGGCTCTGGGATCTCATCTTCCAGAGTTGCCTTTGATTTGGGTTTGGGGGGCTTTCTGGATGTTTTCTTTTTGGTCTTTTGGTAATGGCAGGTGTGGGCTTCAAAGCAGTGGTTGTGCTGCTATGATCACCTGGAGCAGTGGGCTCAGCAGCCGATACCTGAGGAGCAGTGTTATGTGCTAAATTCTGCTCAGGTACCTCTGCTTTTGTTTTTGAAGGTGTTAACATTCTAGAGAATGTTTCAGGTGTTAAACCATTTATTTGAAAATAAACACCTTGTTTGAGCAAATTTTCATTTTCCTTTCCAAATTTTTGTTTAAAATAGTAGCTTAGAAACCTTGGAAAGAGCAAAAATGATTTGCTGTCAACATTTTTTACCAAGTCATTAAAGATCTCCCGAGAATAGTTAAAATCTTCATTGTTTAAAATAGCATAACCCAGGCATTGAATCTTTAATGGTATTTCGTTAAATGCAGTTGTTTTATTTGAAATAAACATCAAAAGAGTGTGAAATAAAAACCTAGGTTCAGAAGGGAAATAACCTTTTTGTAAGGTATCTCTTCTTGGTTGTTCTGCATACCCCCTTTTCAAGAAATCAGTTTTCAACTCGGTTTTAGAAAAAGAAGTTTTACCTTTCTAATCATCGAGTTTAAAGACTTCTGAGATTGATTGTGGAGTAATTTGAATCGCTTTACCCTGTATAAAGGAGTTGATGGCTATGACGATGTCTCCTTGTTTTTCAAGGGTAGCATTTTTCCAGAACTCTCTCTGGGTTTGTTGATAAATGGGAGCATCTGCTACTAGCAAAGTTTTGTACTTTGATGCAGATAAGGTGTCGATGATGGAATCGAAGGTGTTGGTGGTAGTGGGTTTTGTGAGTAGACCTAAGTAATTGTGAGGGGATTTGTATGGATTTCAATGGGTTCAGTGGCCATTTGAGTGACGTCTTCGGAAACAGAGGATGAGGATGATTTTGATTTTGATTTTGACTTTGATTTCATCATTTTGATGAAGAAGAATCAAAGAGTGATTTGGGAAAAAAATTGAAAACTTCTTTGAGAAGAGAATTTTGGAATTCAATTCGACAGTGTGTGACCCTGTTTGGGGTTTTGATCAGGGTTTTATTCAAAGAAAAATGAATGCTGATGTGGCAGCGGTTATAATGATCTAATGGCTAAAAACTGACCACGTGCCAACCCCTGATGAAAATTAAATAATGGAGGACAGTTGTTTTGAGAGCCACTGATGGATCAACCATCAGTAGTTACAATGGTAACAAGTGAACCAGTGGGAGATTTTTACTATCAGTGGATGGTACATCAGTGGATATAACACTGATTTTAAACAACAGTGCTTATCAGGAAAATGACAGAGCAGAGGTTGACTTTCAGCAGTGGACAGTATTTAGGAAACAGATGTTTGAGCACAACAGTGGTAGGGAAATGGAGAGGTTATGAAAGGCTATTACATCAGCAACTGTTAGTGCAACAGTGTTTGAGCTTTTGACAAAAATTTGAGCATCTGCTTGTTCAGATGAGGGGATTGATTTTGTCTTGTGTAAACACAATATCGTGTCCAACATCTGTTGATGGTGATTTATGAACCATCTGCAGGAATGCTATACTTAACAAAATACATTTTAGATGCAAATTATCAAGTTTAATTTGTCAGCAGTTTTCCTAGGAATTTATGTTCTAGGTTTTGCCACATGTTTTTCAACTAGTTTTGAAGCTTTTATAAATTCCTGACAGTGGTTTGGTATCACAGATGATGAAACCCTTTTTACTAAGACTACTCATTTTGTGTCTAATTATTTGAATTAGAACATGAGTATCTCAGTAGTTTAAAATCTGTTAGCAATCAATTTCTGATCTGTGATAAAACAAATTTGAGGCTGATATGACATTGGCACTTAGTACCTTTTCCTTTTGATTTGTTTTTAAGGATAATACCACCAACAAAAATAGAGGTTCTATATCCTGACAGGAGATTGAGACTTTTACCATCAAAAACAAGTAAAAGTTCAAAATATATTATTCCAAAAAAAAACAACGAATAATATATCCTGTTTTATAGAGAAAAACCTTTTTAAGAAAAAATAATTAAAGGTTATTATGAAAACAACATCAAAAAGGGTTCTGGTATATTTTCCAATTAAAACTCATAGTCACACCATTCTCAAATTTTAGGAAAATGATCAATGATTTGAAATGACTATTTTGTGTTACCATTTCCTTGTTAATTGATTGCAAAAAGAGGAGACATGTGAGGATTCTAAAATATTTGTCTAATCCTCTTATCAGTTTCATCATTGGTGATACTATTGTTCCCAGAACTTCCCTAAATCAATGAATGCACATAATTGCTTGATGACCATTGTTTACCCCACTTTGGACTCTTAAGTGTTTTATATTTATACTCCTTTCTTTTGACTTCAAAAGTTTTTGGAGATAAATACACTTTTGAGTTTTGTTGTTTTTCTTCTTCCCATTTTACCCTTCCCATTCATAAGTACTAAAATACTTACTGGGAGGATTTTATTGAAGAAATACTTAGACCAGAATCATTTTACAGCAATGTTAGGAGAGACTTGGACATTTTTGCACATGCTTATGTCAAATCTCACATTACATATGATTTAGTCTATCTTAACACCTGATTTTCTTAATGTGTTCTTAACAAAGCTGATTTGATCCTTTTAACAGGATTCTCAACCTGTTTTTCAACACATAAGATTCAATAACTAAAGTTTTAATTTCCCTATTTTCATGTTAACAAAAATACTAGTGTTTTTACGAAACTAGGTTTTTGTTTACTAGAGGTTCACACTTTAGTATCAAACATGATGGAAGCAACACAAACTTCATATTAACACTTGAAATCAATTTTGTAAAGGAAATGATTATACCATAGTTATCAGACATGTTTTCAGATCTGAACACTATAGATGTCTTATGCATGAGATCACTTGTTATGTGAAATTTGTGTGTCTTATGACATCTTGGTTGTTTTACAGAGTATCTGAATAGTAACTTTGAATGTCCATACTCGTTACTCTGTTTTTCAACAAAATGCAAACAACCTTAGTATCAATGAATTTTGAGCTGAACTGTTATGTCAAATTGATTGTTAGATCGAATTTGACTGTCCGGGCTCTGATACCAATTATTAGGATTGAAGGCTCTCATAATTGTGCTTGTATGCATAATTTAAACATTAAGTACAGCGGAAATAAACACAAACTTTGTAAGCACAATTCAGGAAGAAAATGGTTTTGATAAACACATGCTTTTCATTGAGTCGAATGATCACAATACAAAGCAAATGATTTACAGAGCATGCTTACAAACTAAACTCCCCCTCAGCCTGATGCTCCAAGGTTAATTGCACAAGATGAAAGGATTAGACTAGAGGAGAAAAACCCACTCCGTCAATCAAATGTAACAGTACAGGGTACTGTTACATTTATAGGCAAACCAAACCAGTGAAGCATCTCAGCTGACGTCACCATGAAAGCGCCATCTAACAAACTAACAAACTCTATCTATTGTTCTATAACAACTGACCATACAGACACTGATTACTTTCTAAACACTAATCTTCATTCCACTGTTGTAGTCAAACACTGATGATTGAGCATCAGTGCTTTCCTCAAAGGGTGATCAGACCTTGAATGGGCAGTGCTTTAACTCTTCAGCAGTGCTTGGATTCCTTCAGTAGATTGAGCTTCAACCTTTAAACTTCAAAAGTTCTTTAGTAGCAGTTGTTCTATTGAGCAGTGTTTTGAAGTCTATCAGATGCTAGATGACCACTGTCAAGGGGAGAGCTTAATGCAAACAACTGCTTATGATTAATCCTCTGTGGTGAACCGGTTTTGGCTTTCATTATCTGTTCCTTTAGTAGGGTTCAATCCCAACAATGGCAGGTTCAATTCATCTCTAAACATCTAACATTTGTGGACATGCTCCAATGACAAACCATATTCACATGCAATGTTCAAGTGACCTTAGTGACATGCATGCAAAGATTAATTACAAATGTGACATCATCGATCATGACATAATCATGATGATGTAATTTATCATTATCTTCGTTCGAATCACGAATGGCGGGTCGTACGACTGAGGAATGTCGCTACGTCAGGCTTGAACCAAGTTAAGCTGAGCCGAGCCGAACCAAATCACATCCACACAAAACTGCATCAACAAACTCCCCCTTGGATGTTGCTCGTGATGGTTCGTTCTTCACATTGTCGGATCTTGAGATGTCTTCACTTGAAACTATTCGGAGATGTATCAGCAAACTCCCCCTTGAACGTTGCTCGTGGGATGTTGATCTTCAAACTTTAGACCCTTGTGGTGTTGATGAGTGGTCAGTTGCAACTCGATCATGTTGATCTTCTGGTTGCATCAATGTCGTGTCTTCATTCTAAAGCTCGTCATCTAACACATTCTCTTCGCCTTTAACTGGTTCGAATGCCACATCTGCACATACAACGGAGCTAAACACACGATGAGAACGACCGCTTAGAATATAGTTAAAATAAACAAATGACACACATGTGACCAACTCTCAATCAACTACCGACCAACAACAGTTTGAAAGTTGTAAAAATATGAACAATTTTAGTTTTTAACTTTCACAACTTGTTAACTTCGACCATTTATAAAGATTCAATTGTTTTAGGTTTCAATCAGGATTTTAGGTAGAATAGACTCGAGTTCCAACATCAGGTAATCAAAAATAAAATAGAAATAAAATCTTTTTGGCTTTTATTAAGTTTATATTAAAACACACCTAAAATCTTTTTGGTATTTTGAATATTTCAAATGTAAAGACTGAAAGCAGTAAATAAATATATACAAAGATGCTGAAACGGAAAGCAGTAAATAAATATTTACATGCATTCTTTTTGCGAGTTTCGAGGGTAAGAGAATCATATCAGTGTACGCTCACGCCAAAACACTCTTGTTGTTCAATTAGTTAACATTTAGATAAGCATCCTATAACAATTATCGGTATTGTTATCCACATAAGCTCAATTTATCAGATGTACTCGCAGTTAGGGGATATGTTAAGGTATGATTTATACTTACTGACCGGTGTTCATCCACACACGACACATTCCCATATCAAGGTATGCATGAGAGTTCATCTTACTGGTGAGTATACCATTTATCATCTGTTTTTAACGTATATGATGTGAGATACTCACTTATTTTTGGATGAATACAAGCCCTATGTGATTAAATCACTTATTGATGAGGAACTTGATATTCGATGCATGCAGGGCACAAGAGCAAGTCCGTGAACAGGTTAGTACCATCGTACCAACAAAGAGACGAACTTGACTCCCGCATAAAAGCTATGATATATAATCACTTATTGATTGGGAAATGTGATTGTTTATCACTTATTGAGGTCGTATGCATCATGTATTATATACATGTTTGTAGGATATGTACACGTATGTATGGCATCATGGAAGTTCTAGACTTGCGTCCCCGTTGTTTTCGGTAAAAGAAACGACCATGATACCCAGATGATAAACAACATAAAGTCCACGTATCTCAGAACCTCGGCAATCTATCAAACGAAATTTCGGTACCAAGACCATATGCCAATGAGCGGTTCTCACACGGTCTTCAGTCGATTTAGGTTTATATCACCCTGCACACTTTAAAATGATTGTGAGCCTACCGATAAATCTTATATAGAGCTGGTTATCGTTCTTCATTTTAAGTTCAAAGAGGTTTCGACGGACCACTTACGTACTATCATTTTCTATTTTGCTCACCAGGAAACTCATTTTTGTTTTTCTATTGTTTTTGTATTTTTCGGATTTGGATTTACTCCCCCTAAAATTCAAAAAGTAAATTTAAACTTTTAAAAACATCTTTTTGGATTTTCCCAAGAAAAATATTCGCGAAAACGATTTCCCGATGTAGATTAACTCATGTTTTACCTCGATGTCGTTTACCAAAATTAATTTAATCAGAAATGATATATCGAATTTTGGGAAAATGAGTCAGCACTTTGTTAGTTGGTGTGGACCAAAACAACATTGACGACTTTCATATTGAAACAATCACGTGTGAGGTGATATTCGAGATCAACGTGTCTGGTCAAA
Source organism: Helianthus annuus (assembly GCF_002127325.2). Classification (NCBI taxonomy): domain Eukaryota; kingdom Viridiplantae; phylum Streptophyta; class Magnoliopsida; order Asterales; family Asteraceae; genus Helianthus; species Helianthus annuus. The sequence goes on from NC_035433.2 coordinate 84,266,792, forward strand.
AAGTGTTGTGCAAGATGTTAGAAAATCATAAAGCAGCTTAAATATCGATAAGGATAGGAGAGATTAGAAATTCAAAACCGTAATCCTGCAACTGCTTCGTGCTTTGGCTAGAATCTGAGTGCTCTCCCAAACTGGATATCCACCCGGTGTGGATTTCAAGGTCGATTTTGCAGCTACTTCAGTTAACTTAGAAATCTCTTCACAGCAACAAGATCAGAAACCTCCGGGTCCGGCTGGTAGGTGGCAAATTGGAGCATATGGGAAAGCTTGTACACATCATCTTTGGACGGTCCACAAACGATGTCATCCACATGCTTTTGCACCAGCAAGGTCTTCATCTTTCTCCTTGAGAAGTAGTGTGCGGTTGTTCAGTCCATGCCAAGATATCCGCACACCCAGTTGGTTTGTTCAACAAACACATTTTCTTCAATCACACCGTGGAGAAATGTACACTGCACGTTCATCTTGTGGACTTTGAACTTCTTGTGGAAGAAAAATCCATGAATCTTCGAAAAGCTTCAGACGTGCTACAGGCGCGTACATTTCATTTGACTCTATCCTCTTGAGCGATCAAAGCCTTCAACGATCAAACTTTGGTATGCTTTTCATTTTGTCGAAGTTTTTCAATTTCTTTCATCAAACTTTCTTCATTCATCAGACATTTTTGTCTTCTTTTCTTCTTCTCTCTCCATCAAAGGCAACAATATTCTCCTAGATGTAACCATGTTTCGGAGCCTTATGTCGCCAATCTTGTGCATGGACGCTCCACTATCAACAATCCTAAGACTATCAACAGTTCCTCCTGGAACATCCTGCACACTCACTCAGAGATTAGCTGGAGAAGGGGACCCAAGCCTTCACAGACTTGGGTCGCCCGTCATCATCAAGAATTGTGACATCCAATTCCGATGATTAGGAATTGATGTAGCTCCCCCTAAAACAGTTACCGATTTTGGTTTCCAAATCTGTTTTTGTTTTTCATTTTTAACATCTGATTTAATAGACTGTGTTTGGATAACCTCTGGTTTTAAAACCTTTTCAATTTCTTTTCTTTGTTTCTTTTTCTGTTTCATTTCCCGTTGTTTAACAAGACGAGGGTCCTGTTTTGGTGAAACAGATCTTTTTTGGTAACTGTTACCACGGGGGGCCTCAACTTTTGCCTTTCCTTTCGTGAGATATGGACAGTTTCTGACAATGTGCCCATACTCACTGCATTCAAAACACCATCTCCGCTCAACAAACCTCGGAGTATTATAATTGTAAGAGCTTGATGATGAACTTCGTAATCTTGAGGTACTTGGTCCTATATCACAACAGTTTGTGTGTTGTGTGTAGTTATTTTGACTGTTTCTTTTCAAAATTTTCTTTTGCATAACAAACTCTGTGTTGGATTTTTTTTCAAAAGATTCAATTTTATCAGTCCCTCGGGATTTCACGAAGTTTATCTTTTGACACTTCTTCTTGTTCCGAGCTCTTTTGCCCTTTCTCTTTCCATGAGTATCGTGATTTTGCTTTTGTCGATCTGGAAGTTTTTGATTTCCATATTGTTTCCGAACTTCGGCTTTTAGGATAGGAGCACACTGAGTTACTACAACTCTTGGGGTTGACTTTCCCAAAAACTTACTGCTTGCATCCTCAAACACTTTATCAATCAAGGATTGATTAACATTTTTAATGTGAAATCTGTGTTTGAGTAAACTTGGTCGGAACGAATCAAATAAAGAAAGTTTGCGCTTTCATAGGTTTTAACATGAACTTCAGCAATCTCGAAAGGAGCAGTCATAGACAGTTTTGTCGGAGGATCACAAAGAATGTGATTCTCGAGAGGTATGTCCTCTTTTGTTACTGTTTCTGACTGTTCAGGTTTGTCCTCATCCGACTCATCATCCGAACTATCATAATCCTCAACAATAACTGGAGGATCCTGATTCTGTACGGTTGTGGAGTCTTTGACATCAGTTGGTAGAGCTTGATTGGAGGATATGTCCTTTTTGTATCCGAGCCCAACTGCGAATTCCTCGACGTCTAATGGAATTGATGGCTCAAAGTGAGGCTTATCCTACTTATCAGGCATTGCAGTATAATTGTGTCTAATAGGTGGAGGACACTTCTTATATCCAATGCACGTGACATCTTCTTTCTTTTTCTGTATGTCAATGATGTGATCCAGCACATACCTCGAGTTTGAATAACTATCTAACTTAAGCTGGATCGCCTCACTTTCACACTTAACACATGCCAATTCTTTTTTTGTTTCCTCGAGCCTATTGATGTAATTGTTTATTGCAGTTTTTTTTCTTGAAACCATTTTCTTTAGCTTAGAATTATCTTCTTTTAATGTGTCAATTACCCTTTTAAACTCCTTTTCATGATTTTTATGAAACATGTTGCCTCTGTGCATTTCGAAAGATCCACGATCAAACTTTGATTGTGGATAAATGTCACGTCATATTTGCTTTGCAAATCGTCATATTTGCTTTGCAAATCGGACAATTTGCTTTGCAAATCAGACAATTTGCTTTGCAAATCAGAAAATTTAGCATTTAATTCAACACAACTATCACACCTATCACAACTATCACATCTTTCAGATTTTGGTTCATCGACACATACCTGCCTGGATTCTTTCTTGGATATTGACTTATCTGCCTCAGAATCAACAACTTCCCTTGATGATTCATATTCAGATCCATCCTCGCTTGAACTTGAACTTGTACCATCTTCAGCTGAACTTGTAACATCTTCAACTGAGCTACCATCATGTTCAGAACTGTCATCATTTCCCGGGGATTCATCATTGTTGACATCCTTGACAATTTTGGCATAAAACACAGTTCTTGTTTGGCTACTGTCGTTTGGATCAAGAAATGATGGTACTCCAGTTGACCGATAGCTTTGCTCTGAGGCAACTGGTTATGGTTCACCATACATATTTCTTGCCATTTTCGGTTTAGTTTGATTTTGATTAGTAACTAATGGCCACTGATTTGTCGTTATTGAACTTGCTTGTGATTATGAAAAGGGTGTGGGAGACTGAGCCCATGAAGGCAATAAACCTTTACTCGTATACATTTCCGCATTAGGATCAGGTTTCCAGCCATACATATCTGTTGCCATTTTCGGTTTACTTTGATGAGAAGGATCATATGAAGATTGAGATCCTAAAATACTTGACCCCCAAAGGTGCGTACTCATGATGGATTGAAAAGAAACCGCTTAAATACAAACCACGAAAGTTATGATTCATTGATTTCTTGTGTTCAATCCACACAAAAAAAATAGACCCACGAAAATCTCAAATCAGAAAGATATACAACCAACAAGCCCACGAAAAATGAATGGCCAATTTGGTGTCAAGGCCCACTTGTTTTTCGTGAATGATATGGACAGGCCCACTAGAATAACAAGTCCACTTAAAGTTGTTTGAATAACACCCCAACGAAGAAGATAGGACCAAGCCCAATTATCTTTCTTGGCTTAGTTTTTCGTGAGAAAAAGATGGATCAGACAAAGTATAAGGCCACGGAGTATCCTGGTTTTTCGTGAATAAGAATTATTGGCCCAAGAAGAAAGTTGGCAGCCCAATTGAGTAAACAACTAAATTGACGAAAAAGACAAGGCAGATTTGTTCTTCGTGAGGAATAATATATGCCCAAGCCCAATAAAAGTCCACGAAATATTGGAGATATAATTTGTGAAAAGAGGATAACAAGACAAAAGACTTTGTCCTTTGTTGACTCACAATTAGATGTTGACTTTCGTCTTTCGTGAGAATGAAAACAAAAGCGAGAAGGTCTTTCACATGAATAAGACAAAAATTGGGGTTTTCACCAAATAAGACAAAGCAAACTTCTACTGCAAATGGGTTTTTCGTCAAAAACCAAAACAACGAACAACTGGGTTTTTCGTGAAGTACCAAATCAACGAATAATATAGTTTTTCGTAAGAGACCAAATCGACGAAGAACTAAGGTTTTCAGTTGACTTTAGTTCTGCAGTTGGTAAGATATATATTTTTTTTTCAAAATCTTATCTTGTCTGATTCAAAGAGTGGGTAGCTGCAGAGCTGGTAAACCAGATCTGAAGATATCTTATCTTCAATAATACAACTCAGACAAGAACTCCCACGGCCAAAACAGACAACTTTTTCCGGCCAAACAATTTCCCGGAAAAATTGTCGAACTAATATTATAACGTCGAAACTTAAAACAGGTTGAACTTTTGATAATCTCCAACGTTTTTAAACAAGTTTTAAACAAAAACAATACCGATTTTCGATTTTTAAAACATAATTTTCATGAAACACAACTGGGTTTTTGATGCTTAGCCAAGAAAAACTCAAAACCCACTCGAAAATATCAATCGGAAACTCGGTTTTCAACAAGAAATCGAGCCTTACGCTCTGATACCACTTGTAAGTCCCGATACGGATCGTCAGACTATGATGACTTTTTGTTTCGGATGCCATAACGAGTGCGGAATCCCTGTTACGACACAAACCGAGCGAGAGAGTAAAATACAATACAAAGATTCAACGATTAAAGGTAAATGTATTGATTCAGCAGAAGAGTTTGGTACAAGAATGCTACAATAAAGTGCTCTCAAACTCTACTGTTTTCTTTCATAACCTTATCTGTTCTAAGATCTGTATAAGTAGCCAACATATGCAGCAATCCTAGGAAGGATATACTAGGCCAATCCATAGGCCCATGAAAGACACCAGCCCACGAAAGACTAGGGTCTTTCGTCCAGATCCAATCCAAAGAAAAACCACAAGGTGAAGAAGGTTCTTTGTGATTATGAGCATGACAGGTTCAATCCATGTCTAAACTTCCAACATTTGAGGACATGCTCCAATGACAAACCATATTCACATGCAATGTTCACGTGACCTTAGTGACATGCATGCAAAGATTAATTACATACGTGACATCATCATGACATAATCATGATGATGTAATTTATCATTATCTTCGTTCGAATCGTGAATGGCGGGTCGTACGACTAAGGAATGTCACGACGTCGGGCTCGAACCAAGTTGAGCTGAACCGAGCCGAACCGAACCGAGCCACATCCACACAAAACTGCATCAACATTGTTGCATTTTCATTTGTTGCATATCCAATTGAAACGCGTCCCGAGGTTGAACAAAACCGACAAATGAATACATAAACGGGTCCATGAGTGGTGTAAATGTAGGTCGGGTTGGCACCATTGTAAAAATAATTGTGTAAAATGGTATCGAAATGTTGTAGAAATTAATGGATGGAATGGTATAAAGAAATGTTGTAGAATGGGGTTGATTATGAAAAGGTAAACTGATACAAAAAGGGGTAAATTGATTTTTTTTTTAAATTCCGATCATTCAACGATTATATCCAAAGTCTGTTTCCTTCATGGCCTTTGTGGAGATTTCCAAGCCCTTCACCATTCACGAAGTAGGGGAGATGCTCACTAGTCGTGATGAGGCCATGTCACCACCTCGAGCCCCCTCCAAAAGCCACACCCATCGGCCTAAAGGGTGATGGATCACTCACGTGATGCGCCTCAAGATTCAAGTGATGGCGTGAAACACCACCCCGTGTAACTCCATCATAGCCAACTGATCGATTGGTGAGTTCACCTTTACCAAAAAAAAAAGTAGAGAAGTAAATGTGTGATAGTTATGTAGTTGTGAGGAAATATCTTCGGAAGCTGCGCGGGTTCAAGTGATGCGCTTGAACAACACTTCAACCCATTTGATCATTTGAACCCGTGATTCAAGGAGATGAGGTAACATAGCTTGATTGGTTGGTAGAGTGGGTTTAAGTGATGGATTAGGGGAGTACTCATCCCCCCTAACAACAACCAAAAATATCGTAAACCTAATCATAGAATCATAGAATCTAAGATGTTTTTTAAAAATATTGTTAGTCTTGTAGTCTGATATAGGTGATATTCCCCTTGTTATTATCAGACTTATTATTATTGGAGTCTTGTGATTCCTTATTGTTTGATTAGATCAATGAATCTGATTTAGTTATAGAATTTTATGAATTCTCTGTTAATTAGAACATGTTTTCTAATTTGTTTTACTTTCTGATGTGATAGAAAGTTCTTATGTATGTTTGTTGACGCATGGCTAATTCATTAAATATAGTGGATTTAGAGTTTACTTCCTTATTAAAACTTCTATGCATTTGTTAACTGGTATGTTTTTGTTTTTATTTTGGTTGTGAATTTATAGTCTACTATTCAAACATAAAATTTTTCACTTGCTGTCTCTTTCAAAGTTTCAAGAGTCGTCTAGGGTTTTCATTTTCTTCTTCGTTGTGATGAAAACCTAATCTATCACATTTGTTGTTATTGATCTAGGGTTTGTTCGCTCTCTTTGTAGTTGAAGTTCTAATCAGTTATTTATGTAACCGTACAATATTAATATTGGTAGTTGCTTGAGACCGCTGCCAGGTTGGCCAACAAATGTTATGTTCTTGTCCATAAGTCAACAAATTTTTTTGACTTTGACAGCTTCTTGGCTTTGATCGATATTGGGGCTTAATACGAATTTGACCAACGCGTTGGTTGATTTATAAAGAGAGACAATATTTATTCTTTTGAGATTGGTGGACAAGTTAATAAGACTTTTATTTAAAATTTATTAAGAACCTTTACATTTTCATAATAAGGAATTACAAATAAAAAGTTGACTGTTATATATTCTAACAAGAAAAAAAAAAACTGAGAACTAGTATCCAAGTTACAACTATCTAGATAATATAATGTATATTTTATTATTTTGTTCGTTTTCTTTAATCTCTCATTATTATAAAGTAGTATAGACTTATGATTAATAATCTAACCGTTCTTAGCTAGGTTAGCGTGTTGCATGGAAAACAAATTGTTTAGGTTGTTCGATAATATAATATAATTTAATTTAATAAAAATAGAATAAACCATTTCACAAGGCATGTGATTTCTTCATTTTAGTTGAATTTTATTTCACGAATTGGAATCAATACCCTGACTCATTTTAGTTGGAATCTCTCCGGCCATGCCTGTTTTCCTTCCGTCAGAATCTCACCTTGTAGAGGAGACCGACAGTGTGCTTGGGTGTATCAAATCCTTTCCGAAAGGAACGTCATGTGGAAGAGATGGTTTGAGGGCTCAACACCTTTTGGACGCCCTTTGTGGTGAAGGGTCCGTGATTGCGGTTAGCCTACTCAGAGCGATTTCAGCTGTGGTTAACCTTTTTTTTTGCGAGAAGGGTGTCCGAGGAGTTTGGCGGAGTTTGTTGCATCTGCTCCTCTTACGCCCTTTCTCAAGCCCGATAATGGGATTAGACCTATTGCAGTGGGTTCGATCTGAAAGAGAGTGGTCTCCAAGGTAGCGATGAATGGGGTGGGGAAGGATATGGACAAATATCTTGGCGACTTTCAGTTTGGGGTCGGGGTTCCAAACGGGGCTGAGGCGATTCTTCATAGTGCGAACAGGCTCTTAAATGCGCACCACCGAGACGGGTCGTTGGCTATGCTTATCGTCGATTTCTCGAATGCCTTTAACCTTGTGGATAGAACTGCTCTTTTAAATGAGGTAAGGAAAATGTGTCCATCCATCTCTGCTTGGGTTGATTTTTTATACGGGCAACCAGCTAGGCTTTATGTGGGGAATGATTATATTTGGTCTTCCACGGGGGTTCAGCAAGGGGATCCTTTAGGGCCTCTTCTTTTTGCCCTTGTTTTACACCCTCTTGTTCTTCGAATCAGAGATCGTTGTAAGCTTCTTTTTCACGCCTGGTACCTGGATGATGGGACCATTATTAGAGATGCTACTCAGGTTGCCAAGGCTTTAGACATCATTAGAGTGGAGGGCCCCTCCTTGGGCCTCCTTCTCAACATTAAAAAAATTGAAGTTTTTTTGCCTACATGCGACGGGGTGAAGACTCAGGAGGGTTTATTTCCGCGGGAGATTGGTAGGTCGGTGCATGGTGTGAAACTCTTGGGTGGTGCTGTCAGTATAGATGGGCAGTTTATTAGTGGGTTGGCCCTCAAAAGAGCCAAATGTGCGGTTGAGCTGATGGGATGCCTCAAACGCCTTTAGGACCCTTAGAGCGAACTCCTCCTGCTTCGTTCGTGTATGGGGGTTTCTAAACTGCTGTTTGGGCTTAGAACGTGTCAGCCTTCTTATGTCGGGGAAGCCGTCTCTGTTTTTGACAAGGGGCTTCGGAATACGATCGAGGACATTGTTGTTTGTGTGGGTGCCTTTTTTGGGGACCTACAATGGAGGTTAGCTTCCCTCCCGACACGTTTTGGGGGGCTTGGAATATGCTCAGCTGAGGATGCCTCTTCCTACGCTTTTGTGGCTTCAAGGGCTCAATCTTGGGTTCTTCAAGACCACATCCTTCGCGAATGTGGGGGAGAGCTGTTGGACTCTGATTACAAGGGTGCGTTGGACTATCTGCATAGTTCTCTTCCCGATCTTGATCTTGGCGGTTTCTACATTAAAGACACCGCCCCCATTAAAGCCCAGAAAATTCTGGCGAATGCCTTATATGGCGAAATCGTCAAGACAGTTGAAGAGAAGTTTGCCTTTTCCCCTCGCCAGCGAGCCGTGTTTGAGTGTTTGCGAGCCCCCCATGCTCAGGATTTCCTGTCTGTTGTTCCCATCGAAGGTTTAGGGCAATGTATGTCGGCTGTTGAATATCGGGCTATCCTCAAGTACCGTTTAATGATACCCCTTTTCCCGGCTGATGACCCGTGTCCTGTATGTCGGAAGTGTTGCTTGGATTCTTTTGGGGAGCATGCAGTACATTGCAAAGAATTACCGGGCTTTAAGTATCGACATGATTTAGTTAGAGATGTGCTGTATGATGTCCTTAAGCGAGCAGGGATCTCGGAAAAAAAGGAAGCTCCGGTGAACTTCTTGACTGATCCATTAGAAGGGAGATCTACGGTACGGCCCGCTGACATTCTTGTTTTTGGATTGGAAGGAGAGAAACACGTGTGTGTTGATTTGACAGGTGTGTCCCCCCTTGTTGGGTTAAGGGACCACGAGTTTGTGGCGGGACAGGCGATAACCAAGGCAGAGGTGGGCAAAGTAGCTAAACACGAAAAAGCTTGCATCGAGAATCAGCACGTGTTCGTCCCGTTCGCTTTCGATACATTTGGCGCCCTCGCCCCTGACGCGGTGCGGTTCCTAAAGCGGGTTCAACAGGTGGTAAGCAGTAACACCGCACATATTAAGGGGCAGAATTTTGTGTTTAGCAAGGTAGGGTTTGCTATTCAGAAAGGGGTAGCGGCGCAGCTTGTTGCTCGTCTACCTGCCATTAGTTTGTAATCGTATTGATGTTCAATAAATATTTCATTTTTTCTTTTTTAAACTTTTAACTATTTTTTTTTCAACAATAACTAGAAAGTAAACGTAGTTTTAATTAGCTCTCCTATGAGTAGTTAATTTCTTTTATTTCTAAATTTAAAAATTTATAACTTTTATTAAACGAGTTTAAAAGACCCGCGCGTTGCGACGGAACTGCTAAACTAAACAAAAAATTGACGTAAAAATGTTGACCAACGTCCGTGCATTGCAAAGCATTAGAGCATTCACATCCAAATAACCAAATTATGTGTGTGGTGTTTTTAAAATATAAAGAGTATAAAAAGTGGTTGTGAGTGGAAAAGAGAGAAAATGTTACTGTTCATCTGTATATTTGGGGAGACACTGTTCACCCCCTATAATTTTTTAATATATTTTGAAAGTGATTGTAAGTGTAGGAGAGAGAAAAGATAATGATAAAGATATAAAAAATATTATTTAATTGAAAAGCAGAGAGAAAATGTAGAGTTTTTTTAGTGTAATTTAGGGTAAAAATATGGTGGATTGAATGTGAATGCTCTTAACTCGCCAAATTTAGACAAAAACATAAAACAATGCCGTAAAAAATAACTAATTCGAAACAATAATAAAACCTAAGTAAACAATCATTAGAATAATATAGTGTCGGTTAATATGAGTTCAGTTCGTTACTCATTATAGCAACTGATATATACACACATGTATATGTAACCGGATGGTTAAACTAGTAAGCCAACTCGAGCTCGATAAGGAAAGACCAAACTCCAACTTATTTTATTAAATGAACTTATTTTTAGGTTTGAGCTTATCTATCGATTTGCACCCTTGTAATCCCTAATAGTCTATATTCAAGTTTAATAAAAAACAATATTTCAAAACGATCTATATGGGTATATTTATTTTTAGTATGTATTAATAGTTATATTTACACCTTCTTATCAATTAAATTAAATTACTATTTATTTATAATCAGTTTCATTTCAATGGCATATGATTTTTCTCAAGACGAACTATTTGATTACACATACACACATGAGTTGTTCCTAACTGCCTTCACTCTCATAATAGTTTATTATATTTAAATAAATTTTTGAAAAGTCATATGTTTGACTTGTAAAGCAAACCTGCAAAATCCAATAACCCACCAAAATATGTTTGGTAAGGCAACCATACGATACCTGAAGCAAGCAGCAAACCGAAAAGAGTATATAGAAATCAAACATAGTTTCAGTTCGCCAATCGATTCATAAACATAAAAGGGAAAAACTAAAAGTAAATAAAATGAAAGCAAAGTCTCCATTATCCACTGCAACAAAACAACGGTTTGTTAGAAGTAGGGCACTCTGTAGCAAAATGCCCATCGACACCACAGTTATAACAGCTGCCGCCACCAGCACCTCCGCCCGTGGGTAAGTACATAGCTCCGTTTTTTACGTCCGTGAGTGAGTACATGATCTGATGAAGCGCATCGAGATCGAATACGGCGAGTTGTTGTTGTTGATCGCCAACTTCGAGTTGTTGTGGAAATTGTTGTGGAAGATAAGAGGGTTTTATGTTGTTGGGGTGTTGACAAAGGTAAGCATGTGGAAGACAAAGGGTTGTGCAGCTAGTAGGAGTACAGATAGCATTGAAAATGATACAAAATTGAGCTTATTTTATGTACGTTTCGGTTGGTCTACGTTTCGACATAAATTTTGTTCCAAACGAGTGTGGTCAAATATAATACGTTTTCATTCGACAGTATAAATTCGAGTTACTCTACGTTTCGACCCCGTCGCAACTACAATTTTACCTTGCAAAACACTGATCTCCCTTTGATGTGAATGTATTTTCTTTTGTCCTTTTGTGGTTTTTTTTTAAAAGTTCTAATTAGTTCCCTTTGATTATACGTGTCAGTTTTTTCTTTATACACGTTTTTGTGCTTTTCTTTTTTGGGTACGATTCCTATGTTTGAGTCATGTCACATATAAATACGTTATGATTATACGATACAAATTCGATTTACTTTACTTTACCTTTTGATCCAAATGCAATACTTATATAGGGTACGTTGAGTTAAGTTGGATACGTTGAAATGCGCGTTTTCATATAGTTAACGCATCACACAACGTTTGAACTAATCCATTTTATGTTTGCAATGAGCCCGCGACGTATCACTCGCGGGTACTAGTCTATATAAAATAGTAAAATAGAAACAAGACATATAGTTATTATTCACAACAAACAAAAAGCTATTAAATACTAAAATATTCTTAATGAGCTACCAATTAACACTTAATGGTGAAAAAGTATAATATGGACATATAGCACACCACATGTATGTAAACAAACAAATGATACTATGTTGTTAATGCACTTTTGGTGATAAGTGCAAGTCTTCCAATTTATTAGGGTCTTTATTGTACATATGCTCAAAATTAGTCCCAAGATGTTCTTAGGGACAATTTGTCCAAGTTTTAGGTGGTTTTCCTTAGTCAGAGTTTTATGTATAGGACTAAGGTCAGAGTTTTGTTTGTGTAGCTTTTGTCTGAGGTTTGTGGCAAAAGGTCTGAGCTTTGTGCTATATGTTTTGTCCGGGCTTTCTAGTTAGTCTTGAAAGTCCGGGCTTTGCCTTGTATATATACTTTAATGTGGAATAGACAAGGTAACGATTTCTGTGTGAATTTCTGTGCCCTAATCATTGTGTTTTGTCTGGCGGCGCTTTGTGTGAGTGACGTCATTCATCTTCATCAAGAATACTCAGTGTATTCTTGATTTCTCTCTCAAATCCTTGCATTCTTGTGTTTCATCTACAGTGATTGATCATCAGGTGGATTCCGCACACCTGTTGGTTGCTTTAGCTGAGTGAGATCTTGGATTAGGAGGCCTTACAAGTGGTATCAGAGCAGTGTGCTCATACTACTGTAGGTGTTCTTAGTTTGAAGGTTTTGGTGAGAAAAGTTCATATTTTGATTGGGTTTAGTGAGAGTTTAGTGAGTTTTTGTGTTTTATTCATGATTCTTCATTCATATCTAGTGATTTGATGATGGATTTTGAGTAGTTTAGTGAGTTTTCAGTGTTTTCTTCATCTGGGTTTTACAGGGGTTTTTGTTCTTCTTCATACAGAGGTTTGAAGGTGAAAAAGATTCTGAGTTTGATCCTTGGAAAGCTTGGTCCGTGGTTTATGCTTTGTGTTTGTGTCTCCGGAGTATTGTTGAACCAATGTGTAGTCACATTGGGGAGATAGTCCGAAGATTGTTTTCCTCTGAGTTTTGAGACTGGTCTGAGTTTCAAAACTTCATTTGTCCGAAGTTTGTGTGATAGTTTATTAGTCCGAGTTTTCTTAGTCTAGTCCGAATATCATTGAGTCCGAGTTTTTGTTTTCTTTTTAATACATTATATTTTGGTCCGACTTTTACTTTTAGAATATATTGAGTTCGATTTATATTATAGATATATTAGGTCCAAGGTTTTTTTTTTAATTCCAATACATAGAGTCAGAGTTTCTTTTTTTTTAATATATATAGCATTAGTAGTCCTAGTTTATTAATGTGTCTTAGTGTCCGAGTTATTTTTTGTTTTCTTTGAGTCTAGTCCGAGTTCTTTTAAGGTTTTATAAGAGTCCTTTGAGTCTAGTCCGAGTTCTTTAGTTTAAGTCCGAGTTCTTTAAAATTTATTTTAGTCCGAGTTCTTTAGTTTAAAATTTATTTGTGTCCGAGTTCTTTTAATATTTCATTGAGTCCGACTTTGTTTTTTTTTTTAATATCATAGAGTCCGAGTTTCTTTAGTTTAGTCCAAGTTTCCTGAGGTCCGAATTTTTATTCAAAGTCACAGAGTCCGAATTTCTTTAAATATTAAAGTCCGACTTTTTTAGTTTGTTTTCAATAGTCCGATCTTTGTCTTTAGTTTAGATAGTCCGAGTTTTATTGCTTAGATAGTCCGAAGTTCTTAGATAGTTTTAGAGTCTGAATTTTTAGTTTTATTATCTTGTGTCCGAGCTTTAATACATAGTTTGTGTTAGTTAAGTCCGACTTTTGGGTTCAAAGTTCACTGTGTCCGAATTTTAACCTTAGTAGTCTGAGTTTAAATTCCTAACAGTCTTGTCCGAGTTTCTCTGTTGTTTGTGTTTATTTCAGGTTCTGTGATCTGGGTTTCACACTCTGATTAAAGCTCAGACATTTCACTTTGAACTTGGAAAAAGTCTTCTGTGACATAGATTTTGCTTGGAAGTTCTCTGTTGTTTTCTCTTTCTGAAATGGCAAACAACAATCTGACTACAATGGTGCAAAACCTCAAGCACAATGCTGAGGTAGGAAGTAACGACAAACCTCCTTTGTTGATCAACGAACTTGATTTTCCTGAGTGGAAAGAGCGTTTCGAAAGGTATGTACGAGCGAAAGACATCAAAATCTAGTTGTGTATTGTTAAAGGATGTGGAGCTACTCCAGTACGTACGTTGACAACTGATACGTATTTAGCGCTCACTGACGACCAGAAAAAGTTTTATGACTGTGAAGAGAAAGCTATGTCAATGATAACGATGGCAATGACACAATCTATACTTCATACGTTCCGTAAGAGAAATAGCTCAAAGGAATTGTGGGATAGTATGATCCAGCGATATGAAGGAAACGAAATGTACAAGAAACGACGTCTCGAATGTTTGAAGACTCAATTCGTTGTGTTCAAGGCTTTGAAGAATGAATCATTTGATGACACAGTGAATCGATTTTATCATCTGCTGAGCGAACTTGATAGAAGTCAAGAGGATATCTACACTGAATTCGAGAAGGTTGAGAAGTTTCTGAATTGTCTTTCCAGAGAATGGAATATGTACACCGCTTTGATCAGAGAGGGTGTTCTCTACGAAGAGCTTTCATTGGAAGAAGCTGTTCAGAAACTGAGGGGTTATGCTTGGAATATGGAAGATCAAGCATCTGATTTCGAGAAGATCCAAGATCCTCAGTTATATAAGGCTTCGAAACCAACGGATAAGGGTAGTAATGGTAGTGTTGGTGTTGCTCTGTATTCAGAGAATGAAGGTTCTGCAAGTGAACACGCCTTTATAAGCAACAGTGTCAGTTCAAGTGGAACAACCAATTCAAATCAAGGGATGTACTCTTCTAGTGGAGCTCAGATTTCTCAAGGAACAAGTGTGAACATTCCTAAGATAGATGCAAGCGGTTTGAAGTTGATTGAAGAAAATATGGGTCTGTTGGCATCCTTCATGACTGCATACGAGAATTTCTGTCTTGGGAAACTCGTTGAACCGTCAAGTCTCGATGAAGACTTCGATTAGATAGATCAAGACGAGATGGAAGAACTTGATCTACAACTCAATATGGCATTGTTAGTCCGTAGAGCGAAGAAGTTTCTGCTGAAGACGGGTAGGAAGTTCATAGGAGGTCAGACAAAGACTCGAATGGGGGTCGACATGTCAAAGGTAAAGTGTTACAACTGCGGGATCTACGGGCATTTCGCACGTGATTGTCGAAAGCCGAAGATGGAAAGATCTGACAGAGACAACAACTCCCGAGGAAACAATTCAAGACCTCAAAACAATGCATCAAATGCTGCCTCCAACTCAAGTGCTCGTTCAAGTGGGTCTGAAAATCTTACACCTTCGACAAACAATGCTATGGTGGCTCAACCTTTACAGAGTGTGACTGAGCCTTATGACTGGGGTTGTGCTTTGGAAGATATCTCAGGAGCTATTGTGTCACAAGCATTTATAGCTGAAATTGTGAATGAAGAAGTGTATGAAGAGGTTGTTGAAGAGACTAGCATTGAGGAGCTTGCAGTTGTAGCTGAAGTGTTTGGGGAAGAGTTGGATTCAGGGAATGTTGCTGAGAATGAAAGTCCTTCGATCGAAGAGACTGTTGAGAAGTCTAGCAAGACAGAAGATGGAGAAAAGGGAGAACGCTTTGAATTCAACATCTCCATAGCTGAAATGCAGCAATTTGCGGACGCAGAAGCTAAAAGGTTGGAAGAAAACTCCGTAGAAAACGAGACTTGTGCATTCATGGCTGGCATTGAGGTAAAATCATCTTCTGTAGATAAGCGATGTGCTAGATGTGTTGAGTTTGTGACTAAGATTGATAGATATGCACTTCATAACACAAACTTAATTGCAGATTTAGAAAAATCCAGAGAACTCATTGCAGTTTTGTCTAATTCGGATAAAGAACACCGAATTAAGATAAAAGCGCTGAAAAATGATATCTATGAATTTGAGAGACTTGTGGCTAAGGGAAATCTTAGAAATCAGGAATTAAAATCTGAACTTGAAATAAGTCAAAATTGTGTTTTGGAAAAGAACAAAATCATTTTTGGAAAAAGATAATCTGATTTTAGATTTACAACGAAAGATTGAAAAGTTCAGGGATTCATCCGAAGTGATGAACTTCTGTATTAACAGCCAACGTCTCAAAGAATCTGAGGAAGGAATGTTTGGCATTGGTTATAACAAGGTGCCTCCACCGGTAAACCATAATTATACATCAATGCCAAGCATCGATCCTGAATTGGCAAACTTTGTGCCAACGACCCCTCTGACAGTTGAACCACAAAGTGAGTCAGAATCTGAGCCAGATGAAGTCACTGACTCAGATCAGTCGAAGAATAGTGGAATTTCAAAGAAAAATGAGGTGAACCTTGAAAACATTGAAAATTTGATAAGCAACAAGATTTTGGAAATTTTCAATCAAGTTCAAAATGAGAAATCAAAACCAAAGTCACGTGGGAAAAATAAAAAGGCTTTGAAAAATGTCCCTAAAACTGAGTTTGTTAAAGGGGAGGATTTTATCAAAGAAGAAGTAAAAATTGAAACAGGTTCCAACTCTCAGTTTGTGAACCAAATTTTGAAAAATTCCACTAATGCCTCATCATCTTCGACCGATCATGAGGAACGTCCGAAGAACGCTGCGAAAATTCGCAAATGCTACAAGTGTCGTGGGAAAGGACACTTAGCAGCAGACTGTCCAGATGACAGGGGTAAATCACTTGTTGATCCTGATCAAAAGAAACCTTTTGTTGACAAGCCACAAAACGAATCAGTTAATGTTGAAAAGAAAAATGGTAAAAATCAAAAGGTTGAGAAAAACAAAGTGATTAAACAAGAAGTAAAACCTGATGTTAAACCAAATGTTAAATCACAACAAAATCAGGATCAAGAGGAGAAACCTGTTGTTATTAACCGTGGGGACAGATCAGAAAATGTACCTCAAAGACAAGATACTCGTGAGAAAACCCCTCACAGACGACAAAATCATGTCACTTTTCAAGGAGTTGAGAATGACAAACGTTCTGGAGGTTCGAACAACAACTATGCTAGACCTCATGCACAGAACAGATTCGTGAATGATCGAAATGCGACACCCCCCTGATTTCCAAATCAAAGACCGCATTCGGATAATCATCCACGATCATTCTCAAGACACGAAGATGCTCCTAGATTTGGTAGGAATTTTGATCCTCCCAGGAATCAAAATTACAATTACCAAAACTATGGAAGCCGAGGGTATGGAAACTCTGGTTATACCAATAGATCGTCAACTCCGTATAATCCACGATTTGTGGGGACTCATTCCAACAATTTCCGAAATGGAAATGGTGGACACAGAGGCGATGATGGTTATTTCAAAGAGTTTTCTTATGTTGACGAATCAGGACGACCCAAGACCATCATGGCTTGGGTCCCACACTCTAACTAAATTTTTGTTGGGGAGTGTAGGAGCAGCTGAAGAGGGCTATCTATATTTGGTATATCGATAGTGGCTGTTCCAGACACATGACAGGAAATAAAGAATTATTGAACAATTTTAAACAATTTCGTGGTGGGTATGTGAATTTTGCCGGTGAAAAGGGTGGTTACATCACCGGTGAAGGCTTTGTGTCAAATGGAAAAATCACGCTGCATAAAGTGAACTATGTTGAAGAACTGAAGCATAACTTGATGTCGGTTTCTCAAATCTGTGATAACAAGTACACGATGCTGTTCACTGATAAAGCTTGCTTCGTTTTGCGTCCGGGATTTGTTGTTCCTGAAGATTGGATCGTTATGAGGGCTCCAAGGGTGAATAACACATATGTCATGGACATGCGCCCGTTGGTTAACTCAACTGCTCCAGTGACTTGTCTACTTTCAAAGGCGACTGAAGATCAATCGTATCTCTGGCATAGGAGAATGGGCCACGTGCATCTGCGAAAAATGAACCACTTAGTGAAAAACAACTTAGTGTTGGGGGTTCCTTTACGTAGTTTCAATATGCACAACAAATGTGAATCATGTGAAAAGGGAAAAATCAAACGAAAGCCTCATAAACCGAAAACAGTTAACTCAATCCAAAAACCACTTGAATTGCTTCACATGGATCTTTTCGGCCCAATCCATGTTGCTAGCATTGGTGGGTTGTCTTATCGCTTAGTTGTCACTGACGACTTCTCACGTTACTCATGGGTATTTTTCTTAAAAACAAAGGATCAAACTGCTGGTATTTTAAGAGATTTATTCAAACAACTTGAGAAAAACTATTCACTTCCTATTAAGAAAATCCGAAGTGACAACGGCACTGAGTTTAAAAACCATTATATGGATGAGTTATGTCGGGAAATGGGAATCATTCATCAGTTCAGCGCTCCATATGTTCCTCAACAGAACGGAGTTGCAGAACGGAAGAATCGTACCCTAATTGAGGCGGCCCGCACTATGCTTTCTGAATCAAAATTGCCAATTTTCTTCTGGGCCGAGGTGGTAAACACTGCATGTTATGTGTTAAATCATGTGCTTACTGTCAAAAGAGAAGATAAAACGTGTTATGAATTGCTTGAAAACAGGAAACCGAACCTATCTGGTTTTCAACCCTTTGGGATTAAATGTGTTATCAAACGCACCAAAGATACTCCGAAAATGGGGGAAATTGGTGAAATTGGGTTCTTTTTGGGTTATGCCAATGGAACTCCAAACAAACGAGTTTATAACATCAAGAAGCGAATAGTGGAGATCGTGTTTGACATAACTCCTTTAAGTTTTGATCCTCCACCGTCCGAATTCGGTCCCAAAAGTGGTTATGATTATGATAAATTGTTTGATTCGTTTGATCTTCCTAATGTTTCAGAAGAGGATTCGGAGGTTGTATACACACATCTTGTGAACAAAGATGAAGTGGATGCGAGCTGGAGAGCAAGTATTCCTACTAATGTGTCTTCGAATGTTCCAGTCGCTGATTCTTCGACCGTAAATGATGTTGTTGCTGAGCAGATCCCCAATGCAGCTGCGCAAACTACAAGTGGAGATCTATTCGTTGACTTTTCAGCATATCCAAATGTTAATGCGTCTTCTGGAAATGGTGAAGCTTCTAGTAGTAATGCAAGTGCTGAGGGGGAGATTCAATCGAACTTGGGAAACAATCTTCAAGCTCCGGCAATCCCAGTTCCAAGAACAAATATTCATCATCCCGTTGATAATATTATTGGGAATCCAAATGCGGGAGTGCAAACGCGAAGGAGTATTACAGAGACGCAATGTCTGTTCTCTGCTATCAAGAAAGAAGAAATCTACAATCTTAGCCTGCATGAATGTTTTATCTCTCAGATAGAGCCGAAGAACTATCAAATGGCTCTGAAGGATAATTCTTGGTGTGAGGCGATGCAAGAAGAGTTAGCTCAGTTCGACAAGTTAAAGGTGTGGAATTTGGTCGAGCTTCCAAAGGGCCAACATGCAATCAACACGAAATGGGTTTTCAAGTGCAAGAAAGACGATAAGGGTGTCGTTGTCAGAAACAAAGCACGGTTGGTTGTTCAAGGCTTCAATCAGGAGGAAGGGATTGATTATACCGAGGTTTATGCACCGGTGGCAAGACTGGAAGCTATTCGTTTGTTTCTAGCCTTTGCTGCACACATGCGTATCAAAGTCTATCAGTTGGATGTGAAAAGCGCCTTCCTTTACGGGAAATTGCATGAAACTGTGTATGTGTCCCAAACACCGGGTTTCGAAGCTCCAGGGTTAGACAACAAAGTCTATTTGTTGGACAAGGCTCTCTACGGTCTCCATCAGGCCCCTCGAGCATGGTACGAGACGTTGTCAAAGCATCTATTGGAGCATGGGTTCTCGCGTGGTGCGATTGACTCCACACTGTTCATTTTGAAGAAAGGGGGAGATTTTCTGATTGTGCAAATTTACGTTGATAACATAATTTTTGGTTCTTCAAATGAAGAATTGTGTCGTGATTTTGAAGCAGTGATGAAGTCCAAATTTGAAATGAGCGCGATGGGCGAGTTATCCTTCTTTTTAGGTCTTCAAGTGAGTCAAGAAAAAACCGGGACGTACGTGCATCAGACAAAGTATGTCCACGAGATTCTCAAAAGATTTGGATTGGAAGATAGTTTACCCTATGACACGCCTCTACCGACAAATATCAAGCTTTCACCCGATGATGAGAAAGATCCTGAAGTGGATCCGACTCTATATCGAGCAATGATAGGTTCATTGATGTATCTTACTGCTTCACGACCAGATATTATGTTCTCTGTTTGTTTGTGTGCTAGGTACCAATCAACTCCGAAGGAGTCGCACTTGAAAGCCATCAAGCGTATTTTCAGATATCTATCTGAAAGGGACGCCTAAGCTTGGATTGTGGTATCCAGCTGAAGGTGGTCTGGATTTGATGGCGTATGCTGACGCAGATTTCGGAGGGTGCCGGATGAACAGAAAGTCAACCTCTGGCGGCGCACAACTTCTTGGGAATCGTCTTGTCTCTTGGCAATGCAAAAAGCAAGTTGCCGTTTCTCTATCCACGTGTGAGGCTGAGTACATTGCTGCTTCAAGCTGTTGTGCTCAGGTCTTGTGGATTCAGCAGCAAATGAGGGACTACGGTTTGAATTTTACTCGAACTCCTATCCTTGTCGATAACAACTCTGCCATTTCCATAACAAACAATCCTGTTAATCACTCACGCATTAAGCACATAGATGTTAGGCATCACTTTATTCGCGACTGTGCTGAGAAGGGTTTAATAGAAGTGGTTAGGGTAGACACCTTGGATAATCTTGCCGACCTGTTTACGAAAACATTCGATTGGGCTAGATTTGAAAATCTGGTCCGAATGATTGGCATGATCAACCCAGAGTAAAATGCTTTCAAATCTCGCATAGAAACTTTATTTTATCTTTTCTGTACAGTTCTTACCGCTTTCGAAAAATTGAAAAACTCCAAAAATATTTTTACTTAGTTGTAGGATAAATTTCAGAAAAATACAAAAACATTTGAAAAATTTAAAATGAAGTCGTGTTGAGATATAAGGGAAATGATAGTACATCGGTTAGTCGTATCTAATGCAGGACTATGGTTATATAATCAATTAACCGTTAACTGTGACAGCTTCATCATATGTTGCTTCGGTAGGTTTTACGCGCAAATAAGAACCTGTCTTTGGTATATAAACATAATGAACTGCGTAACTTGTGTGGCGCATCTCTCGGATATATGGTCTTGGTACCGTAATTTCGTTTGATAGATTGCCGAGGTTCTGAGATACGTGGTCTTTATGTTGTTTATCATCTGGGTATCATGGTTGTTTCTTTTACCGGAAATAACGGGGACGCAAGTCTAGATCTTCCATGATACCTTACATACGTGTAAATATACTTAATACATGATGCTTTCGACCCAAATAAGTGATAAACAATCACATGTCCCACAAAATTATGCGGGAGTCAAGTTCCTCCTCAATAAGTGATTATATCACAAATGACTTGCTCCTGTGCCCTTTGCATCTGAAATTCAAGTTCCTCCTCAATAAGTGATTCTATCACAAAAGGACTTATTTTCAATTCCAAATAAGTGAGTATCTCACATTAGCTTATACGTCAAAAACAGATGATAAATGGTATACTCACCAGTAAGATGATCTCTCGCGCATACCTTGATACGGGAGTATATTCTGAGGTGGGTAAACATAGTTATTGTCAGCTATTAATACACTTAATTCTATATCTCGAAAACAGTGTTCGAAAGCGTGCTAAAACTTAAGTGGACCACAATACCGTTGAACGTTTTGAACTGTCAACATCATTCTAAAAGATTAAAGCTAAAATGCTATGGTTCTTGTGTTGGGTACTGACAATAAAACCGATATGATTCCTTTGCTCCGACTTCACAAAAAGAAAATTAGTGTAAATATGTTCTTAGGTTTAACCTATTTAATTTAGGTCAAATTGAAAAACCACAAAAATATTTTGCTTTCTTGTTTCTATGTGCGAGTTATCTTATTAAGAATACTCTAGGGTTGTGAAAATTGTTTAAATAAGTTTTTTAAATGTTGGTTGTTTAATATTTCAATTGTTTATTCCGGGGTATTGGAATTTATTTTTGGGATCCAGGTTTGGGCCAATGTCTCCGGGGTCAAGTTTCTTAATCCGGGGTTAAGTGTTTCAGGTCTGGATCGTTCATCTCAAGATGGAAGATTTGGAGAAGCTGTGTGCATCTGGATCGTTCATCTCAAGATAGAAGATTTGGAGAAGCTGTGTGCATCTGGTTCGTTCATCTCAAGATGGAAGATTTGGAGAAGAATGTGAGTCTGGATCGTGCATCTGAAAACTGGGGAAGCCGTGATTACTGAAAAAAAAAAGTGACGGAGGAGATTGCTAAGATACTGGATCCGATTTGGCTTGCAAACCTGAGGGAAGCACACTTGAAGAAGCTTCGGCGCCTGCCCCTAAAATACAATGAAGAAGATCGTGTTCTTGCGGACCAGTTTATCAAGGTAGTTCAGTTCTGTGTGAAGAACAAGGTCTGGGCAGGAAGCAGCTTTTCAAAGAGGGTTTGAAGATCTCAAGTTCAATGAAGACCATGCACTGATCAAGGGGAGTTTGTTAATGCACTTTTGGTGATAAGTGCAAGTCTTCCAATTTATTAGGGTCTTTATTGTACATATGCTCAAAATTAGTCCCAAGATGTTCCTAGGGACAATTTGTCCAAGTTTTAGGTGGTTTTCCTTAGTCAGAGTTTTATGTATAGGACTAAGGTCAGAGTTTTGTTTGTGTAGCTTTTGTCTGAGGTTTGTGGCAAAAGGTCTGAGCTTTGTGCTATATGTTTTGTCCGGGCTTTCTAGTTAGTCTTGAAAGTCCGGGCTTTGCCTTGTATATATACTTTAATGTGCAATAGACAAGGTAACGATTTCTATGTGAATTTTTTTGCCCTAATCATTGTGTTTTGTCTGGCGGCGCTTTGTGTGAGTGACGTCATTCATCTTCATCAAGAATACTCAGTGTATTCTTGATTTCTCTCTCAAATCCTTGCATTCTTGTGTTTCATCTACAATGGTTGATCATCAGGTGGATTCCGCACACCTGTTGGTTGCTTTAGCTGAGTGAGATCTTGGATTAGGAGGCCTTACATATGTAAAGGACATAAAATTAATTGAATATAGCTAAGCTCTTAAAGCCAAAATATGTTTTTATTACACACAAGAATATGTTTTTGTTAGAAAAAAAAGTTTATAACTAATGACTATCTTCCACGGAAAAACCTGTTATTATGTGAAAAAATAATTGATAGGTTCACCATATATTTGACTATGTAAAAAAGGCATTCCTAATCACGAGTATAAATGAATTAGTGTTAACGATGCGCTATGATTTATAAACTCATAATAGCATGCATGATGAAACATAGGGTAAAATTGTTGAATGTTGCAATAAACATTGGTTTCGCATATGGCATCAAGGTTGCTCACTACTGCTGCACAAGAAAAATAAACATACAAAGATTTATTGTACACTAATGTCACACCCCCAAAATCCACCTGCGGAGTACTACCGCTAGGAGGCGTGACTGACCAGGATCCAGCCACCAATCATATTGAACAAGCATATAATAGTTATAAAATCCAACCAATACAATTGGTGTTCAAACAAAACATAATTTAAGTTGCAAGCGGAAGCATAAGTTTTAAAACCAAAACATAAGTTCAATTGTTTTCAAGTTTAACATGGCACGCAGCTATCCATGTCCCACAACGACTCTCCTCCATGCAAGCTCCAGCTAAGTACCTATGGTCCTGCAAAGCATGTAGTAACGAGTCAACAACAAGTTGAGTGAGTTCACGGTTGGGTGTTCGTTTTAAAGTTGTTTCGAAAACAGTTTCCTTTATCTGGCATCCTGCCGTGGGGGTTACCCCATAGTTGAAAAACGTGACTTGTTCATTCCCGGTTACTCTGGCACTCCAGCCGTGGGGGCTACCCCGTGTTAGTTATCTGGCATTTCGGCCGTGGGGGCTACCCCATGTATACACTAGACTCGTTACCATATCGACTGCTGACTGTAGTCATGTTTATGTGCCCTGAAACTATCAATGTCTATCATCATTGACGTGCCCCAGATCCATTAGTTCACGCCCGTCCTCTGCGGCACGGTGTGAGGTTTGTCAGACCTAAATAACGCTATCTAAATAATGACCCGCTCGCCATTGGCCCGACGATTAAGTCGATATAAAAGGAGGGACTTCGTGATAGAGTTTTGGTCTAGTACGAGTTATCTGTCCGTGAGGACGAGGAATTACATTCCTGAACCATTGATGTCCTACCCAAGGAGGACGAGGAATCCACGTTCCTTAACCCCATTCCCAACCCAGGGAATCCCATGCTTTGTAGAGGGTGTGAACTCACCTTGGTGTGCTCGGCAGATACGCAGAAAGTCAATCAAGTTGTAAGTGGTCACTACGTCCTAACATAGATACCGTTCATGTCAGGTTTGTATCCAAGTAGTGCACGTATGTTCTACACGTATTGTACACAAGTAACAATCATGGCATACATATCTAGTATGGTAGTTCAACAACAGTTCGTAACAAGTTCCACAGTAACGTTCATGCGTTTAACAGTAGCACAAGAAGTCCATAAGTCCGGCCCACTAACTTAGGCCCGTAATCATGCAAGTCCAATTCAGCGTGCATATGAAGATGGTCTTGAGTCGAGACTATGCGGTCTCTAGTCGAGACTGTGCGGTCTCGAGTGTAGCTTACAAGGTCTCGAGTCGCAACCGAGGAGGTCTCGGGTCATGCATGTATTGGTCTCGAGTCGCAACCGGACTCGCAAGCATGGTCTCGGGTCATGATGTTTATGTGATGGTCATGTGTGATCTCGAGTCGAGACTAAGGGTTCTCGACTCGCAACCTGTGTCGCAAACTGTGGTCTCGAGTTGTCATGGTCATGGTCTCGAGTCGGAACCAGGGGTCTCGACCCCCCAGCAACTGCTGATTCTGCACAGTTGTACTATCCAATGGGATTTTGATTTCATGCAACAATTGTGTACTATCCATTTAAACATGTTTTCTTGTCTAACAATTTACTAAAATGGATCAAACAACTAGTTTTCAAATATTCAAGACACCTTCATATCATATTCAACATGTTCTTCATATATTCAAGTCATGTTCATCAAATATTCATAATACAAACAACCCTTATTCAAACACATTTTGCATTTTTCGGACAAGAGTTATAATACCTAAACTAGATATCATGCTCATATTGCAAACAAAACATCTATTCTAAAATCCTCATTTAAACACAAGATATCATGAGTTCATTGTGCAATATGTCCGAATCAAGGCATGTTAGCCGAATACATCATATACATAACATCATCATACAAAATAAATACCTAGCATGCACCACTAACCTAAATCATTACACATCCACACCTTTAATCATGTGTAAACTTAGCAAGCAAACATACTATCATAATCATCAACCCAAACACAAAACACAACAAGAATCACTAACCGGTTGATGGATTTCAAAGGTGTGTATGAAGCTTCCAAATGGTGTGTGTGTGCCGATCCAAGAGCTCCTTATGGTTGTCGTTTGAATCCTAGAATGAAGGAGAAGGATGTTGTGGCTTAGGGTTTTAGTGAGGGAGAATGGAGAGTGTGTGTGTAGAGGAGTATGTGTGTTGTTTGTCCAAAAAATGACAAGTGTGGCTATCACTAAGGATTATATACTTGCTCCACAATGGTGCACCCTAATGGGTTTTCGGATGGATCAAATGGCCCAACCGGCCCAACCGGTTACTGTTCACTCGAGACCGCATGGTCTCGGGTCGGGTCCTTGTTGTCTCGGTTCATATACATACACGCACACATACAATTTCAACACATAAACGTAACACGAAATCGCATAGGATGTTCACATATATCATTAGAATAACAAGTTAATTAGTCACAAAGTGTTTCAAGCAAGTTACATCAAGGTACAACGAAAGGTTCTAAGTTTCGAGTTGTCACATCATCCCCAAGTTGAAAGAAATTTCGTCCCGAAATTTGGTGGCACTCACTGAGGAAGCTAGTTAAGTTGTATGGTTTTCCCGGTTTTCCTGGGGTGTCACATCCTCCCCCCGTTGATCTGGAATTTCGTCCCGAAATTCCGTAGCTTCAGCCTCAGTAGTGGTCGTACTGTTTGCGAACAGTTGGGGATACTTTTGTTTCATCCGATCTTCGCGCTCCCAGGTGAACTCTGGGCCGCGACGTGAGTTCCAACGAACTCGAACGAGAGGTATTCTAGTGCTCTTGAGGACCTTAACATCCTGGTCCGTGATTGCTACTGGTTCCTCGACGAATCGTAACTGCTCGTCGATAGTGAGTTCCTTCAGAGGAACTACGTGGGTCTCATCTGACAGACACTTCTTCAGATTCGACACATGAAAAACGTTGTGAACTGCACCGAGTTCTGCTGGTAAGTTTAGTCTGTAGGCCACCTTGCCTATTTTCTCAATGATTTCGAAAGGTCCAACGTATCGTGGGTTAAGTTTGCCTCGTTTACCAAAACGAACCACACCCTTCCAGGGTGAAACTTTGAGTAATACCCGCTCCCCAACCTGGTGCTCAAGTGGTTTCCTGCCCTTATCGGCGTAGGCTTTCTGACGGTCACGAGCGGCCGCCATGCGTTGTCGTATTTGAGCAATCCGCTCAGTAGTGTCTACCACATGTTCCGGACCAGTGATTTGACTATCCCCCACCTCTGCCCAACAAAGAGGTGACCGGCATTTACGTCCGTACAATGCCTCAAGCGGAGCAGCTTTAATGCTGGTGTGGTAGCTGTTATTGTACGAGAATTCCACAAGTGGCAGATGCTTTTCCCAGCTGTTGCCAAAGTCGATTACACATGCACGAAGCATGTCTTCTAATGTCTGAATAGTGCGCTCGGACTGCCCGTCCGTCTGAGGGTGATACGCTGTGCTCATATCTAAACGTGAGCCAAAGGACTTGTGCATTGCTTGCCACAACTCTGAAGTAAAACGTGCATCTCGATCGGAGATGATAGAGGTGGGCACCCCGTGCCTCGAAACAACTTCCTTGAGGTATATCTCCGCTATTATGATGTCAAAAATTAATAAAATTTTGACCCGTCATTTGACCAACTTAACGTGATTTTCAGAAGGTGCCCTCGTAGAGGACTAACACCTACATTATTACGATCACGTAGCCATTTCGATTTGAACTTTGGCTTGACTGAAATGGTCATAACCGATGTCAAAGCAAAAGTGAATTTGCTTGAATGAAACGAGACTGGAGGAGAACACTTACAAGTGTTAAAGGGAAGATTAGACTTCAAGTAGGGGGCCTCTTTCAAGTAAAAGCAACTCCAAAGTAAGAGAGAAAGAATTATGAAATATGCAAGTTCAAATGATGAACTTGATAACCTATTTATAGTTAAATTCAAGCTCTCAAATGATGCCAAGTGTGTCCAGGAGTGTTATGGTGAAGATTAGTGGCGGGACACATGTCCTAGAGTGGCTTGAAGGTGGCAAGAATCGACCAAAATGGTATAGAGCAGTTGCAGCAGCTGCCAGCTTGCAAAATTGCTGCCAGGGATATCCTTGCGGACCGCAAGGGGTATGGTCTTGCGGTCCATAAGGACCTTATAGCACCCATTGTTTTGAATTTTCCTTGCGGACCGTACGGATACCCCCTTGCGGTTCGTAAGGGACCCTCAGAATATGAGTTTTTGTATTTTCTCATGTTTGACCCCTCCACTTCCAAACTTCCACATATTTATGTATTTGGTCCCTCTCGTCCAACTTAACGGGATTATTTGAGAGTTAAATGGACAAGTGTTGCCATATTATTCATCAAGAGTTACAAATATTGAATCAAACATGGCTGTCAAGCTTCTTCTATAAATCGTGCAACAACGAATTATTTTTTAAGTAATCCCTTAACACATAAATGGCAATCGTTATGGTAAGGGTATAATTATTTTTCTTTTTTATTTCAATGTGTAATAACATCAAGATGAAGTTGATGATAATCTTGTCTATTTACTTCTAGGAAGTTGACATGGACTGGATCCTATATTTAGACACTGATGATGAGTTGTTACATATTCAACTGGCCATTGGTGAATACTCTCTTAGAGAGCTTTTGTTAGATGTTTCAAAATATGTTATATAATTCAAGTCAATCCATTAATCACTAAATGGTTCATACTCACCTTTGTAGGAGAGGGGTGTTGAATGAATGTGCGACAATTATAGGTGTTGATATGAAAGCTTCCAGCCGACATTCAAGGAATCTTTGGCAACAAATCATTCCCACCTCATTCCCAAGAACATTCCTTTTACCCTTTCTCTCTCACTAACTCCTCTCTCTCTCTAAAACCTGCAACACAAAACCATCTCCGTCTTCCTTGGAGACCTCCGGAGACACCTGTACACTCCGATTACTCGACGGCGGCTCACACTTCCTCATCCCGGAACTCCATTCCCGTTTCGTTATTCAGCACGCACATTATTTCGACTCCGAATCCAGGTTAGAACACAAACATTTTTGAAAGTGGTATTTGACGATGATAATTCTGGTAAACAGGCTTGAATAATAATAATGATCCATGTTGATGTTAAATGTATTAAGGGGAGGGGGGGTGGTCACTAGTGACCATTTTTCCATCACTCACAATATCCAATCATTTTCCGCCATGTCAGCAACCATTTTTCCATCACTCACAACCTTTTTTAGTGGGGGTGGTCATCACTCACCACCACACCCAACAATTTCCCCCCAACCAACAATTACACTCACAAAAAAAAAAAAAAAAAAAAAAACCATCACGTGTTGAAAATATCACGAAATCGGATTGCGTTATACTATAACGCGTTGAACTTTTGTTATGGGGGTGGGTTTAACGCGTGATACAATTGTATCACCGTAAATAAGGGGAGTGCCCCGTGTGCCCTAATGTGATGAAAAGGTAGTATGATACTAATAGAGAGAGTCATATGTTAGCTTGTTAATAATACAGTTGTGTGATGAAATGATATTGAAACATTGTTTTGATTCACATCGATGGTTGCTCTGATCATATTAATGTTGAAACAAATAGAACATCATACGCTTGCTTTGCTTATAATGATGTTTGTGCTACTGGGTTTTCATTTGAATGTACAACTACACATGCCCAGGGTACAACCTGATCATGCATGTTTGGTGATATTGTTAGAATGATGTTTAGAAATAAGGATTGTTCCTTGTGTTGGTAATATTGTTAATATGATTCTTTGTGATTGTGATATTGTTAGGATGATATGATAGAATAAAATGATATGAGAAATTATAATGATGAAAAAGATGATGACTGTTAAGTTTGATATGGGTTTTCATGTAATGTACAAATAGGTATGCATGAGGTGCAACCCACATATGTATTGCATGATTTGAAATTTGTGTGTTAAATGTTTTTGTCTCTCTCAGTTTGATTTAACAAGGTGAAAGGAATGTGTGTTTATGTCCCCACAACATCTGAATCGCACAATTAATGCATGGCCCCGCTACTTGTTTCATACACTTGTTTTGGTCGCACAAACAGGTTGCAAACGTACACACTGATTCTATTATAACATGCAAATCCTTTATGGACCTCATCTAAATCAATTAGGCCGCACAGTAATGAGAATTCACATCTTTGGAATGATTCGCCCACATAGGATAATGGAGCGTACACTTCTTTTATCTTAGTCACACACTAGAATTTTGATCGCACAAACTGTTGGCGACCATACACTAATTCTTTTAAGAACATACAAGCCGCTGATGGGCCTCACCTGTTGTGGGTTACATGAGCCCAGTTCAGTTGGGCCGCAAAATGTCAAAGAAACCATGTCAAAAAGAAATTAGTCGCACACTTGTATTTGATGTACGGTTCGCTTTGAACGTCACAAGTTGGATAACATAAATCCAAACGGGCCGCACACCCGGTTGTGTTGGGCCACGTTTCAGCCTGCCGCACACTTCTGATTGGGCTGCACACTAGGAGAGGCCCAATACGTTTACTTGTCCACACCCACTCAACTGTTTTACTCCACTTGTATGCGAACTGTTACTGTATATTATGTGGTGTTTGCATAACCATATACGACGCATGATGGGTGTTACTAATACGCTACTTTAGAAATACGTGAAATACATGAACTACATGCATATGAACTACTTGCATATGAACTACAGTCCTAACGATGGGTAACCGTAATAGGACGTGGTTGAGCAAGTTTAGGATAAACATACTATCTACCGAGCAACCTAAGGTGAGTTCACACTACATCTAAAAGCAGGCATTCCCGGTGGGTTGGGAACTCCATATATATTCCCGTTGGGACGGGAACTTCATATATTTCCGGTGGTTTGGGAACTTCATATATTTCCGGTGGTTTGGGAACTTCACATATTCCCGACGGTTGGGAACTTCATACACTAAACGGAATTCAACCATAAAAGTCCCTTTTTCACTTATACCGATTAATCGCAGTGCGAGGCAGACGGGATACTAGTTGATAGCGCTATTAGGTTTGACAACCTCACACCGTGCCTCTGAAGGAGGACGGGCGTGAACTATTATCTAGGAATTCTGGTCATGATGGTAGACATTAATCAAAAGGGCGAAATAACAATTACGTCAAAGTTTTTGTACTACACAGTTTAGTGGTTGGTTCATTTATATATTTAAATGGGGTAGCACCCCATTGCATGTGTTGATTACATGGTAACTTCATAAACGATGATTTTGGATAAAACGAGGAAAACCTTTTTGAAAACCGTGAACTCGCCAACTTTATGTTGACACGCTATTGCATGCTTGCAGGTCCGTAGATACTGCGTTGGAGTTTGCTTGGAGCGTTGTGGTGGTCGTCTAGAATCCGTTATCGGATTCCTACATTTGAACTCATGTTTTAATCTACTTATGAACTTAATGCTTCCACTAAACATTCGAACTTATTTTGTTAAACTTGCTATGTTTTGGAACTTTATTTCAAACCTACTATGTTTTAGACTTAAATTTTACGTCACTAGTCATATTGGAAAGGGTTTTATTTTACTTATGATAAACGTTCAATGTGATTGGTGGCTAGATCCTGGGCAGTCATATACCTCGCGGTGATACTCCACTTATGGAATTTGAGGTTGTGACAGATTGGTATCAGAGTCTTCAGTTATAGTTAACTTGGTTTTAAAAGAAAAAGTCTTTTGAGGAAAAACCAAAACTATAACGTGTTCTATACTAAGCGATCCGCGACGACACCACACTCCAAGTGCAAGACTTAGCGTGTTAAGACTACTTAGCATAAGTGTATGCCTACTCAGTACTTGCATAAGTCTATGCCTACTTGCTACTTGCTTAATGTATTACGTGACAGTGTACTTAGAGATACATTATACTACTTATATGGTTCTATTCTAAGCGATGGTTAGAGGTTTACGTGTCATAGTTAGACACCTTCTTATCTTACTTCTCTCTAATTTCCTGACGTCTCTTTCATGCTGTGTTTTCTGGATGTGAAGACAATGAGCGGACGAGGAAGAGGCAACGTCAACATTACACAGGATCAGCAGAGGAATCTGATCAACACCGTGGCTGCAGCTTTGGCAGCCCACCCTAGAGGTATACTAGCTGATCTAGGATGTTTAAATCCTATACACGTATCGTCTTAATCATACTTAATTCTGTTCGCTTCGTTTTATGCGACAGGACAACCTGCACCCCCTCAGCCTCGCATGTGCACTTTCAAAACTTTCATTGATTGCAAGCTTCATACATTCAATGGCACCGAAGGATCTGTGGGCCTTCTGCATTGGATTAAAAAGACTGAGTCGGTGTTCGAGTTGTGTGAATGCCCTACTGACAATTAAGTGAACTTTGCTAGTGGTACTCTCGAAGGAAATGCGCTCACCTGGTGGAACGCGCAAGTGCAGATGCTTGGGTTGGCAGGTGCTAATGCCACTCCTTGGAATGATTTCAAGGATCTAATTAAGGAAGAATACTGTCATAGGGACGAAATCCACAAGCTAGAAGTGGAGTACTATGAGTTAAAGATGGTTGGATCCGAAATTGAAGCATACACCAAAAGATCCAATGACTTGGCTGCTCTCTGCCCCAACATGTCGCAGCCCTCCTACAAGAGGATTGAGCTTTACCTGAAGGGTCTGGTCCCTGAAATTCAAAGTTTGGTGACTTCCGCCAACCTCGCTACGATATAGCAAGTCATTCGTCTGGCAGATCGTCTCACAGATCAGGCTGTCGAACAGGGAAAGTTGCCCTAAAGGGTCAGCGCTACTACTGATGTTTCTGGAGACAACAAGTGCAAGTGGGATAACAACAAGGGTTCTAACTCCTCACAGTCTCAAACTCAGCAAAGAAAGGTCGATGGAAACAAGGGCCCTAATCAGCAAGCTGGTGGTTATCAAGAATTCTGACCCAAGTGCAACCAATGTAACATGCACCACTATGGGCCTTGTGAGAAGAACTGTTGTAAAAGGTGCAACAAGGTAGGACATGCAGCCAAGGACTGTAGGAGTCCTCATCCAGTGAAGCAGAACCAAAAGTCCCAACAGCAACAGTAGTAGGGAAATATCAAAGGGTGTTATCAGTGTGGGGACGAGGGACACTTCAAGAGGAACTGCCCGCAATTGAACCAAAATTGCAACAACAATAATCAGGGCGGGGGAAACAACAACAACAGAAATGGCAACAATGGTGACAACAGTGCAAGGGGATGTGTATTTGTGATTGACGCAGGAGAAGCAAGGAATGACCCCAACATGGTAACGGGTAAGTTCCTACTCGACGATCTCTTTATTTCCGTACGATTTGTTTTTAGAGCCGATGCTAGTTACGTATCATTAAGTGTTAGTAAGAAACTTAAGACTTCGCCAACTCCTTTGAACACTAAGCACGTCGTCGAATTAGACAATGGTAGGAATATCGAGGCTACTCACATCATTAACAATTGTACATGTGTTTTGTCTGACCAACTTTTTCTATCAAGCTCTCTCCAATTACTCTTGGGAGTTTCGACGTTGTTATCGGGATGGACTAGTTATCCCAGCATCGAGTAGAAATACTCTGTCAAGAGAAGATTGTCCGCATTCCTCGCTCTGTCAGTGAGCCTATCGTTATTTAAGGCGATAAGAGTGGTGCTATTACGGGCATCATATTCTTGAAAGCCTAGAAATGTCTACGAAAAGGGCATACCGCTATCCTAGCTCTTGTCATCGATACTCAAGCAGAGGAAAGGAAGATTGAAGATATTCCTATTGTTCATGATTATCCCGAAATATTCCCTGAAGTACTACCTAGTCTTCCACCTCATCGACAAGTTGAATTTCAAATTGAGCTAACCCCTGGAGCAGCACCCATAGCTCGTTCTCCTTATCATTTAGCCCCAGCCGAATTGGAAGAAATATCTACGCAATTGCAGGAGCTGTTAGATAAAGGCTTTTTTCGTCCTAGCTCGTCGGGAGCTCCAGTACTCTTTGTCAAAAAGAAGGATAACACTTTCGTATGTGTATCGACTACCGCAAACTAAACAAGGCAACTATGAAGAACCGTTATCCACTCCCTCGCATCGATGATCTTTTCGACTAACTGCAAGGGTCAAGCTTCTATTCTAAGATCGGGCTATCACCAGTTGAGAGTCCGAGACGAAGATATCTCTAGAACGGCATTCAGAACTCGTTACGGCCATTATGAGTTTTTGGTTATGCCATTCGGGTTAACCAATGCACCTGCGGTCTTCATGGATCTTATGAACCGAGTATGCAAACCCTATCTTGATAAATTCATTATCGTTTTCATTGACGATATTATAATCTACTCGAATAGCCAAGAAGAACACGAGCAACACCTGCGTCTTATTCTAGAACTCCTCCGAAATGAACAGCTCTACACCAATTTCTCGAAATGCGACTTTTGGCTTCGTGAAGTCCATTTCCTCGGACACGTGTTCAATGAATCTGGGATTCATGTTGATCCAGCTAAGATTGACTCCATCAAGAAATGGCCTGTACCCAAAACTCTGACCGAAATCCGTCAATATCTAGGTTTGGTGGGTTACTATCGTAGATTCATTGAAGGTTTCTCGAAGATCGCGCAACCTCTCACAACTTTGACTCAGAAGAGTGTCGCTTACAAGTGGGGTGATGCTCAGGAGTCTGTGTTCCAGCAACTGAAGAAAAAACTGTGCAGTGCACCTATCCACTCGTTGCCCGACGACACCGACGACTTCGTTGTTTACTGCTACGCGTCCATCCAAGTGCTTGGATGTCTGTTGCTGCAGCGTAAGAAGGTTATAAAACTTATGCCTCACGAAAACTCAAGATTCACGAGAAGAACTACACTACCCACGACTTGGAACTGGGAGCCATAGTGTTCGCACTCAAGATATGGAGACACTACTTGTACTGTACCAAATGTACGATTTACACCGATCACAAGAGTCTCTAGCATATTCTGGATCAAAAGCAGTTAAACATGTGACAACGCCGATGGGTTGAACTCTTGAATGATTACGAGTGCGCCATCAAGTATCATCCAAGCAAGGCAAACGTTGTAGCCGATGCCCTTAGTTATAAGGACACCAAGCCAAAGCGTGTGGGCATGCTTCAGCTTACTATCCACTCAAACCTTCCTGAACAGATTCGCGACGCTCAAGCCGAGGCACTAAATGAAGAAAACCTGCTAGCGGAATCACTGCGTGGCATGGAAAAACAACTTGAACGCAAGGATGACGGCGTTTACTACTTCATGGAGCGTATCGGGGTTCCACTTTATGGGAATCTTCTAGAGCTTGTGATGGATGAAGCTCATAAGTCTCGTTACTCGATACATCCTGGATCCGATAAAATGTACCATGATCTTAAGACCTTGTATTGGTGGCCGAGCATGAAAGTAATCATCGCAAAGTACGTCAGTAAATGCTTGACTTGCGCTAGAGTCAAGATCGAGTACCAGAAGTCGTCTGGACTACTACAGCAACCAGATTTGCCAACGTAGAAATGGGAACAAATTTCCATGGACTTTATAACCGGCTTGCCATGATCTCAAAGCGGAAACGATACCATTTGGGTGACTCATCCTTTTTTTTTCTGTCAATTGCTGCACACCCCAATTTAAGGCCCAATGCAAGCACATCTCCATACCCTAAGTTGTTCTCATAGTGAAAAGGAGGAAAACACACTGAGTGTGCGACAATAATAGGTGTTGGTATAAAAGCTTCCAGCCGACATTCAAGGAATCTTTGGTAACAAATCATTCCCCACCTCATTCCCAAGAACATTCCTTTTACCCTCTCTCTCACTAACTCCTCTCTCTCTTTCTAAAACCTGCAACACAAAACCATCTCCATCTTCCTTGGAGACCTCCGGAGACACCTGTACACTCCGATCACTCGACGGCGGCTCACACTTCCTCATCCCGTAACTCCTTTCCCGTTTCGTTATTCAGCACGTACATTATTTCGGCCCTGAATCCAGGTTAGAACACAAACATTTTTGAAAGTGGTATTTGACGATGATCATTCTGGTAAACTGGCTTGAAAAATAATAATGATCCATGTTGATGTTATATGTATTAATGTGACGAAAAGGTAGTATGATACTAATAGAGACAGTCATATGTTAGTTTGTTAATAATATAGTTGTGTGATGAAATAATATTGAAACATTGTTTTAATTCACGTCGATGATTCTCTGATCATATTAATGTTGAAACAAATAGAAAGTCATATGCTTGCTTTGCTCATATTAATGTTTGTGATACTGGGTTTTCATTTAAATGTACAACTGCACATGCCCAGGGTACAACCTGATCATGCATGTTTGGTGATATTGTTAGAATGATGTTTAGAAATAAGGATGATTGTTGGTAACATTGTTAGGACGATTCTTTGTGATTATGATGTTGTTAGGATGATACGATAGAATAAAATGATATGAGAAATTCTAATGATGAAGAAGATGATGACTGTTAGGTTTGATATGGCTTTTCATGAAATGTACAAATAGGTATGCATGAGGTACAACCCACATAAGTATTGCATGCTTTGAAATTTGTGTGTTAAATGTTTTTGTATCTTTCGGTTTGATTTAACAAGGTGAAAGGAATGTGTGTTTATGTCCCCAGAACATCTGAATCGCACAATTAATGCATGGCCCCACTACTTGTTTCATACACTTGTTTTGGTCACACAAACAGGTTGGAAACGTACACAGTGATCAAATCCTTAATGGACCTCATCTAAACCAATTGGGCCGCACAATAATGAGAATCCACATCTTTGGAATGAGTCGCACACTTAGGATAATGGACCGTACACTTCTTTTATCTTAGTCACACACTAGAATTTTGATCGCACAAATTGTTGGCAACCATACACTAATTCTTTTAAGAACATACAAGCCACTGATGGGCCTCACCTGTTGTGGGTTACATGAGCCCAGTTGAGTTGGGCCGTACAATGTCAAAGAAACCATGTCAAAAAGGAATTAGTCGCACACTTGTATTTGATGTACGGTTTGCTTTGAACGTCACGAGTTGGATAACATAAATCCAAGTGGGCCACACACCCGGCTGTGTTAGGCCACGTTTCAGCCAGCCGCACACTTCTGATTGGGCTACACACTAGGAGAGGCCCAATACATTTACTAGTCCACACCCACTCAACTGTTTAACTCTACTTGTATGCAAACTGTTACTGTATATTATGTGGTGTTTGCATAACCATATATGACGCATGATGGGTGTTACTAATATGCTACTTGAGAAATACTTGAAATACGTGAAATACATGAACTACTTTCATATAAACTACAATCCTAATGATTGGTAATCGTGATAGGTCGTGGTTGACCAAGTTTAGGATAAACATACTATCTACCGAGCAACCTAAAGTGAGTTCAGACTACATCTAAAGCATGCATTCCTGGTGGGTTGGGAACTCCATATATATTCCCGTTGGGACAGGAACTTCATATATTCCTGGTGGTTTGGGAACTTCACATATTCTCGGTGGTTGGGAACTTCATACACTAAACGAAATTCTACAGTAAAAGTCCCTTTTACACTTATATTGATTAATCGCCGTGCGAGGCGGACGGGATGCCAGTTGATAGCGCTATTATGTTTGACAACCTCACACCGTGCCTCTGGAGGAGGACGAGCGTGAACTATTATCTAGGAATTCTGGTCAATGACTGCAGACATTGATCAAAAGGGCGAAATAACAATTACGTCAAAGTTTCGGTACTACACAGTTTAGTGGTTGGTTCATTTATACATTTAAATGGGGTAGCACCCCATTGCATGTGTTGATTACATGGTAACTTCATAAACGATGATTTTTGATAAAACGAGGAAAACCTTTTTTGAAAACCGTGAACTCGCCAACTTTATGTTTACACGCTATTGCATGCTTGCAGGTCCGTAGATGCTACGTTGGAGTTTGTTTGGAACGTTGTGGTGGTCGTCTAGAATCCGTTATCGGATTCCTACATTTGAACTCATGTTTTAATCTACTTATGAACTTAATGCTTCCACTAAACATTCGAACTTATTTTGTTAAACTTGCTATGTTTTGGAACTTTATTTCAAACCTACTATGTTTTAGACTTAAACGTTACGTCACTAGTCATATTGGAAAGGGTTTTATTTTACTTATGATAAACGTTCAATGTGTCACACCCCCAAAATTCCACACGCGGAGTACCACCGCTTGGGAGCGTGACATGACCAGGATCAAGCCATCAATCATATCAAACATAGCATTTAATAATAATAAAAGTCATTAAAGTAGTTCATCATGACATGATCGATGTTTCAAAACCAAGCATTGTTTAAGTAGCGGAAGCATTGTTGTAAACCCAAGTTAAAAATACGGAAATGTCATAAGTGTCCAACAAAGTAATACGATCCTTGTCCACAACGACCGGCTCCTCTTTGTGCAAGCTCCATGTACCTAACGATCTGCAAGGCATGTAACAGAATGATCAACAAACTAGTTGAGCGAGTTCACAGTAAGTAAGTGCGTAACAGTAAGTAACGGGTGGCTCTACTGGGCCGATAGTAAGTTGTATAGGTGGGGGCTTCCCATGTTATGTGACCACTAGACTATTCGTATCAACTACTCGTATCATCCCTGTTCTTCTTCCAAGAACAGTAGCGCGTATGGGGTGTACGTAGGTTTTACGCACGTATCCTTCACAACCGAGGATAGGAGACGCGGGGGTGTACGTGGGTTTCACGTACGTATCCTTTGTACCGAGGATAGAAGTAAGTAATGCGTACACGTAGGTTTTACGTGCGTGCCTGGCATCCGAGGCAGTGATTGGCATATGACCACGTAGGTGTTATCCTAACCTACGGAACCGTCCTGACATCCGAGGATCATGGTAGGTGATAGTCTAGGAAAAGCATATGTACGTTCTTAGTCAATTGTAACCTTTATCCCATTCCCACAACCCGGGAATCCCATGCCTTAGTAGGAGTGTGAACTCACCTGGGTTTGCTCGGCAGACAGTAAAATGCTCAAATATACAGTAAGAGATCAACCACGTCCTATCATGGTTACTTATGCAAGTTAGGTTCGTACTCAACTATTGCACGTATAAGCTACACGTATGTATACACATATAATCATGGCGAGAATCACGTATGCATGTGAACCGGTAAGAGCATAGCATTAACATTCATGTGTGATCCAATGTCTAAGCCCGAAATACAAACAGCCCAATTATCATGTCGGCCCAAACAGATAAGCAGTCCAATAACATAACAGTCATAAGATTGGACCCGTGGCAGTGTAGGCCCAAAACAGTGTACGTGCAGCTAGTCTCGAGTCGCAACCGGCGATCTCGAGTCGCAACCGGGATTACGAGTCACAACAGCTGATTACGAGTCGCAACAGGAGGTTGCGAGTCGCAATGGTGATTTCGGTTCATCATGGTCCGGTTACGAGTCGCAACGGGACTCGCAACCATGGTCTCGGCTTGCTGTTGTGGTCTCGAGTCGTGATTGTGAGGTTTCGACTCGCAATCTGAGTCGCAACCCGGTGTGTAACTGATTTTCCTGATTTCCTAAATTCAATCCCAATCACTTCCGTAAATTCAGCAAACAAGTTTGGCAGTTTCGGAATTCAGATTAAACTCATAATTTAATCAGTTTCAAAACACATTCAACCTGTTCATATCATGTTCAAGAACAGCATCAAAACTAAACCGAAACATAATCATATCCTCATACTAGCATGCCACCTAATTCTTTAATCACAGCCGGTTATCAAACAACATCCGGACCAATCTAATTCAATAATCATGCAGCCGGTTCACAATCAATAATAACCATTATCATAAACAACATGTTAACAAGAATTCTTCGGGTATCAAGCAATTATCAATCATACAAACAATAACACACAACCAATAACATAATCACTAACCGGATTAAAGAAGGAAAAGAGGGTGATCCGAGTAGGGGATGTTCTTGCCGTCGGGTTCCAAGCAACCGAGAGAGAGGTAGAGAGCAAATAGGGTTTGTGTGTGTGTTATGAAAATTGTAACAACAATGAGAATCAACCCTTACCCCTTGGTTTTGGTGTTTGCGAGTGGGGAGTGGGCCGAGCCCAACTCGGTTATCAAATGAGGTCCGATTTCCAAGTGTGGCCCAATGGGCTTGTATAACCGGTTGGTCTTGCGCGATTGGGTTCTAGTGTGTGGTTTGGGCTCGTGCAACACACAACATACATACACATATAATGCACATAAACATAACATACCAAGTATTCATTCAATTAATAACGTTCTCGTAAACACATATCGTTACTCAAAATAAGTCTAAAGTTCGCGTTGTCACATTATCCCCAACTAATTGGAAATTTCGTCCCGAAATTTGGTATGCACTCAATGAGGAAGCTAGGTAGTTATAGCGTTCACTGGTTTTCCTGGGGTGTCACATCCTCCCCCCGTTGATCTGGAATTTCGTCCCGAAATTCCGAAGTAGTAGCTTCAGCCTCAGTAGTGGTTGCATTGGTTTCGAATAACTGGGGGTACTTTTCTGTCATCCTGTCTTCGCGTTCCCAGGTGTACTCTGGGCCACGTTTGGAGTTCCAACGAACTCGAACAAGAGGGATTCTCTTGTTTTTGAGGACCTTCACATCCCGGTCCGTGATTTCTACTGGTTCCTCGACGAACTGCAACCGCTCGTCGATAGTGAGTTCCTTAAAAGGAATGATGAGGGTTTCATCTGACAAGCACTTCTTTAGGTTCGACACATGAAAGACATTGTGAACTGCTCCGAGTTCAGCTGGTAGGTTCAACTTGTAGGCTACCTTGCCAATCTTTTCTAAGATTTCGAATGGTCCGACGTACCGCGGATTCAGTTTGCCCCTTTTTCCAAAACGTACCACACCCTTCCAGGGTGAGACTTTCAATAATACCCGGTCCCCGACCTGAAATTCCAAAGGCTTTCTACGCTTGTCCGCGTAGGCTTTCTAACGGTCGCGTGCTGCCGC
This sequence comes from Helianthus annuus, assembly GCF_002127325.2. Lineage (NCBI taxonomy): Eukaryota > Viridiplantae > Streptophyta > Magnoliopsida > Asterales > Asteraceae > Helianthus > Helianthus annuus. Next base: position 84,306,923 of record NC_035433.2, read on the forward strand.
CATGCGTTGTCGTATCTGTGCTATCTTTTCTGTGGCGTCCACTACAATCTCTGGACCCGTAATCTGACTATCCCCCACCTCTGCCCAACAGAGAGGTGACCGGCATTTACGTCCGTATAATGCCTCGAATGGAGCGGCTTGAATGCTGGTATGGTAACTGTTATTGTACGAAAACTCCACCAATGGGAGGTGCTTTTCCCAGCCGTTGCCGAAATCGATAACGCATGCCCTAAGCATGTCTTCAAGTGTTTGAATCGTTCGCTCAGACTGCCCATCCGTCTGAGGATGATATGCTGTGCTCATGTCTAATCGTGAGCCGAAAGATTTATGCATTGCTTGCCATAGCTCTGACGTGAATCGTGCATCGCGATCCGAAATGATGGACGTGGGCACCCCGTGCCTCGAAACAACTTCTTTAAGATAGACGTCTGCGAGAGTGGAGAACTTGTCCGTTTCCTTAATCGGCAGGAAGTGTGCAGACTTGGTGAGTCGATCAACTATGACCCATATTGTATCGTTCCCACGCTGAGATCTAGGTAAGCCTGTAACAAAATCCATGGAAATTTCTTCCCATTTCCATTGCGGTATCTTAGGCTGCTGAAGTAGACCAGCTGGTTTCTGGTATTCGACCTTGACTCTCGCACAGGTCAAACATTTTCCAACGTACGTAGCGATGTGGGCCTTCATGCTAGGCCACCAATAAGTAGTGCTGATGTCGTGGTACATTTTATCTGACCCTGGATGTACCGAGTAGCGAGACTTGTGAGCTTCATCCATTACAAGTTCGCGTAAACCGCCATAGAGAGGGACCCAAATCCGGCCCGTTACATAGTAGGCGCCGTCTTCCTTTTGTTCCATTTGTTGTCGTGAGCCGCGTAAGGCTTCAGCCTTGACGTTTTCGGGCTTCAATGCTTCTACCTGAGCATTTCGTATCTGTGCAGGGAGACTGGACTGAATCGTAAGCTGTCGCGCTCACACGCGCTTCGGTAAGGTGTCCTTTCGACTTAGAGCGTCAGCCACAACATTGGCTTTGCCTGGATGGTACTTGATGGCGCATTCGTAGTCGTTAAGTAACTCGACCCATCGTCGTTGACGCATGTTCAAATCCTTCTGCTTAAGGATATGCTCGAGACTCCTGTGATCGGTGTAAATCGTGCACCTGGTACCGTACAGGTAGTGTCGCCATATCTTAAGCGCGAAAACAACAGCTCCGAGCTCTAAGTCGTGCGTCGTGTAGTTCCGTTCATGAACCTTTAGTTGACGAGAAGCGTAGGCTATCACTTTATCACGTTGCATCAACACACATCCAAGACCCTGGATGGATGCATCACAATATACGACGAAGTCTTCTGTGCCTTCTGGCAATGAGAGAATAGGTGCGCTGCAAAGCCTATCCTTTAGATACTGAAAAGCAGTTTCCTGCGTGTTGCCCCAACGGTAGGTGACACCCTTCTGTGTCAGTAGTGTAAGTGGTTGCGCGATCTTTGAAAAGTCTTTAATAAACCGTCTGTAGTAGCCTGCCAAACCCAAGAATTGGCGTATTTCGGTCGGTGTACGCGGTGCAGGCCAGTTTCTGATCGAATCTACCTTGGATGGATCGACGTGAATCCCATCCTTGTTTACCACGTGGCCTAAGAAGTGGACTTCACGAAGCCAGAAGTCGCATTTAGAAAGCTTGGCGTACAGCTGTTCCTTCCGAAGGAGTTCCAATATAAGGCGTAGGTGTCGCTCGTGTTCCTCCTGACTCTTAGAGTAAATCAGGATGTCGTCGATGAAAACAATGACGAATTTGTCGAGATAGGGTTTGCACACCCTGTTCATAAGATCCATGAAAACTGCAAGTGCGTTCGTAAGTCCGAACGGCATAACCAAGAACTCGTAGTGACCATAGCGAGTTCTGAATGTTGTCTTAGAGACGTCCTCCTCGCGGACTCTCAGTTGATGATATCCTGACCGTAGGTCGATCTTGGAATAGTAACACGACCCTTGCAACTGGTCGAATAAGTCATCTATGCGTGGAAGAGGATAACGGTTCTTCACCGTCACCTTGTTCAGTTCCCTGTAGTCTATACACATCCTGAACGTACCGTCTTTCTTTTTCATGAAAAGCACTGGAGCTCCCCAAGGCGAAGAGCTTGGACGAATGAAGCCCTTTTCCAAGAGCTCTTGTAGCTGCTTTGACAATTCTTCTAATTCTGATGGAGCTAGACGATATGGTGCGCGAGCTATGGGTGCTGCTCCTGGAGCGAGCTCGATCTGAAATTCAACCTGACGATGAGGCGGTAAGCCAGGTAAATCTTCAGGAAACACCTGAGGGAAGTCACGCACGACTGGTATATCCTCCAATTTCTTTTCCTTTACTGATGCGTCTGAAACAAGAGCCAAAATGGCTGTGTGACCTTTACGTAAGCACTTCTGAGCCTTCAAGAAGGAGATGATTCCGACCACTGCACCACTCTTGTCACCTTGAACTTCGAGAGGTTCCTGACCAGAACGTGGAATACGAATGATCTTCTCACTGCATAAGATTTCTGCCTGGTGTTGGGATAACCAATCCATCCCAATCACGACGTCGAAACTTCCCAAAACTATGGGAATGAGATCAATAGAGAAGGCTTGACCAGCTAGGATAAGATTACAACCCTGAACTACGTGCATGGCTTCTAGACTTTTACCGTTAGCTAACTCTACTACATGTTTGGTGGGTAAAAGTGTTGGTGCACGTTTTAGCAGTTGACACATTTTCACAGACATATAGCTTGTATCCGCACCCGAATCAAACAAAACAGTAACGTAAACATTGTCGAGGAGAAACTTACCCATAACAACGTTGGGATCATTCACTGCGTCGCCACGACCTAGTACGAATGCACGGCCCCTTGCCTTGTTGCCGTTGTTGTTTCCCCCATTGTTGTTGTTGCCATTGCCCTGGTTGTTGTTGTTGTTGTTCTGGTTCCTGTTGAGTTGTGGGCAGTGTCTCTTGATGTGGCCTTCAGCACCACAATTGTAGCATCCCTTGTTGCCCCGTTGTTGGTTAGGCTGAGCGTGAGGCTGCTGCTGATTTTGGTTCGCAGGACGAAGGCTTCTACAGTCTTTGGCCTCGTGACCCATCTTGAGGCATCTTTGACAACGACCCTTGGTACACTGGCCGTTGTGGTGCCTGTTGCAGTTGTTGCACTTTGGAAGATTTCCGCGATATCCACCCTGCCTGTGGCTACCTGACGACTGCTGGTTAGGGCTTTGATAGTTGTCAGTCTTTCGCTGCTGATTCTGGGACTGAACCGAAACTGATGCTTTGCTTGAATCCCCCTCCCATTTCCTCTTGTTGTCACTGACGGTAACGGGAGTAGCTGAAGGAGTGACTGTAGCAGTAGCGCTGACACGCTTAGGCAGTTTATTCTGATCCACTGCCTGATTGGTGATGCGATGAGCGAGACGCTGGATTTCCTGGATGTTGTCGAGGTTAGCTGAGGTAACATGGCTCTGGATTTCTGGTGCCAACCCCTTGAGATACATTTCGATGCGCTTGTATGGAGGGTCTACCATAGTTGGACACAGCACGGCCAGCTCGTTTGACCGCTTGGTATACGCTTCAATCTCCGACCCAACCATTTTCAGATTATACAGCTCGTCTTCTAGCTTGTGAATATCTTCACGCGTGCAATACTCACGCTTGATGAGTTCCTTGAAATCGTTCCAGGGTGTGGCGTTAGCAGCTGCCAACCCCAGAATTTGCACCTGCGCGTTCCACGAGGTTAGCGCGATTCCTTCTAACGTGCCGGTGGCGTATTTCACCCTGCGTGCCTCAGGGCATTCGCACATTTCGAATACTGATTCTAGCTTCTCGAACCAGTGGAGGAGTCCAACCGCTCCTTCTGTGCCGCTGAACGTGCCGGGACGGCAGTCCATAAAGTTCTTGAATGTGCAGACAGGCTGCTGCGCGTGTTGACCTGCTTGAGCTGCTGCAACTGCCGCAGCAACTTGGGCTTGAACAAGAGCCTCTAACTGGGCTTGTGTCATGTTAATTCTTCCAGCCATTGATCTTCATGTCAAAGGCGAAATAGGTGAGAAAAGTTCGCGAATAGTGCGATGACAGAAGAGTGTAAGCACGTAAGGGTTCTTAAGCAATAGCAAATAGTGAGCATTGTAGTCTAAGCATACCACGAGCAAAGTTCTAAGTAATTCTAGCAAGTAGGCAATAAACGTAAACCTTATTACCTAAAATGTCGAGTCTTGCACGTGGAGCGAAGCGCCGTTGTGGATCGTTGAGAGCACTGTTTTGGTTATAGTCTGGTTTTAATAAAAACGTTTTCCCATATTAAAACCAAGTTCTCTATAACCAATGGCTCTGATACCAATCTGTCACACCCCCAAAATTCCACACGCAGAGTACCACCGCTTGGGAGCGTGACATGACCAGGATCAAGCCATCAATCATATCAAACATAGCATTTAATAATAATAAAAGTCATTAAAGTAGTTCATCATGACATGATCGATGTTTCAAAACCAAGCATTGTTTAAGTAGCGGAAGCATTGTTGTAAACCCAAGTTAAAAATACGGAAATGTCATAAGTGTCCAACAAAGTAATACGATCCTTGTCCACAACGACCGGCTCCTCTTTGTGCAAGCTCCATGTACCTAACGATCTGCAAGGCATGTAACAGAATGATCAACAAACTAGTTGAGCGAGTTCACAGTAAGTAAGTGCGTAACAGTAAGTAACGGGTGGCTCTACTGGGCCGATAGTAAGTTGTATAGGTGGGGGCTTCCCATGTTATGTGACCACTAGACTATTCGTATCAACTACTCGTATCATCCCTGTTCTTCTTCCGAGAACAGTAGCGCGTATGGGGTGTACGTAGGTTTTACGCACGTATCCTTCACAACCGAGGATAGGAGACGCGGGGGTGTACGTGGGTTTCACGTACGTATCCTTTGTACCGAGGATAGAAGTAAGTAATGCGTACACGTAGGTTTTACGTGCGTGCCTGACATCCGAGGCAGTGATTGGCATATGACCACGTAGGTGTTATCCTAACCTACGGAACCGTCCTGACATCCGAGGATCATGGTAGGTGATAGTCTAGGAAAAGCATATGTACGTTCTTAGTCAATTGTAACCTTTATCCCATTCCCACAACCCGGGAATCCCATGCCTTAGTAGGAGTGTGAACTCACCTGGGTTTGCTCGGCAGACAGTAAAATGCTCAAATATACAGTAAGAGATCAACCACGTCCTATCATGGTTACTTATGCAAGTTAGGTTCGTACTCAACTATTGCACGTATAAGCTACACGTATGTATACACATATAATCATGGCGAGAATCACGTATGCATGTGAACCGGTAAGAGCATAGCATTAACATTCATGTGTGATCCAATGTCTAAGCCCGAAATACAAACAGCCCAATTATCATGTCGGCCCAAACAGATAAGCAGTCCAATAACATAACAGTCATAAGATTGGACCCGTGGCAGTGTAGGCCCAAAACAGTGTACGTGCAGCTAGTCTCGAGTCGCAACCGGCGATCTCGAGTCGCAACCGGGATTACGAGTCACAACAGCTGATTACGAGTCGCAACAGGAGGTTGCGAGTCGCAATGGTGATTTCGGTTCATCATGGTCCGGTTACGAGTCGCAACGGGACTCGCAACCATGGTCTCGGCTTGCTGTTGTGGTCTCGAGTCGTGATTGTGAGGTTTCGACTCGCAATCTGAGTCGCAACCCGGTGTGTAACTGATTTTCCTGATTTCCTAAATTCAATCCCAATCACTTCCGTAAATTCAGCAAACAAGTTTGGCAGTTTCGGAATTCAGATTAAACTCATAATTTAATCAGTTTCAAAACACATTCAACCTGTTCATATCATGTTCAAGAACAGCATCAAAACTAAACCGAAACATAATCATATCCTCATACTAGCATGCCACCTAATTCTTTAATCACAGCCGGTTATCAAACAACATCCGGACCAATCTAATTCAATAATCATGCAGCCGGTTCACAATCAATAATAACCATTATCATAAACAACATGTTAACAAGAATTCTTCGGGTATCAAGCAATTATCAATCATACAAACAATAACACACAACCAATAACATAATCACTAACCGGATTAAAGAAGGAAAAGAGGGTGATCCGAGTAGGGGATGTTCTTGCCGTCGGGTTCCAAGCAACCGAGAGAGAGGTAGAGAGCAAATAGGGTTTGTGTGTGTGTTATGAAAATTGTAACAACAATGAGAATCAACCCTTACCCCTTGGTTTTGGTGTTTGCGAGTGGGGAGTGGGCCGAGCCCAACTCGGTTATCAAATGAGGTCCGATTTCCAAGTGTGGCCCAATGGGCTTGTATAACCGGTTGGTCTTGCGCGATTGGGTTCTAGTGTGTGGTTTGGGCTCGTGCAACACACAACATACATACACATATAATGCACATAAACATAACATACCAAGTATTCATTCAATTAATAACATTCTCGTAAACACATATCGTTACTCAAAATAAGTCTAAAGTTCGCGTTGTCACACAATGTGCTTGGTGGATGGATCCTGGGCAATCATATGCTTCGCGGTAATACTTCGCTTGTGGAATTTGTGGGTGTGACAGTTACTGTATATATTGGAAGCTTGTATAGTTTATTTGATTGTATGAATTTTTCAGCTTTTTTATTTTTTTCATATTCTGTTACAAATGTGCGGCATTTAAAAAAAAATATTTCGTCATAAATGCGTGAAAAAAACTTTAATAATAAAATAAGGAAATGGTGCAGGAAATGTGTCAGAAAATTTCCAACACCATTTTTTGTGTTACGTTGAAAATTGCGTAGTACATGGTCTCGAACGGGGCTTTTCCAGCACTAAGGTTTTATTGTAAATCCGTAGAAAATCATAATTTGCAAAGCATTTGTAACGGAAAAGTGTGTTGAAAATCACCATTTTTCTAATAGTGTTTTAAGGAAAGTTATGTTGGTTTTTGTAATGCCATATAATATATGTGTAAAGAAACAGTTTTCTTTCTTTTTTTCTTTTTTTTTTTTCTGGTACGTTTTGAAAATATAAATCCTTTATACATTTCAAATTATCATTGTTTAACGTTATGCATACCAAGTTATTGGTCCTGGATTAAATATCAAGACTAGAAATGTGAACTTGTGAACACGTGTATGGAGTGTGATACGCACGTAATGTGCCACACAAGCACTTTGGGTTTTGACCAAGTAATGTAAACTCATATTAATTAACTTGATTATTTTACTAAATGGTGTAAAAAACAAGTACTTGGTGGATTCATATTATAACTTAGGTACGTTTTGGATAACTTTTAATTTTTCCCCTTTTCATCCATTACTTTTTATGAATTTTCCTATAAATGAACAAACATAATTTAAGCTTAAGATTTTTCTTTGCGTAAATATAATTCCCTTTTAAACCGATTATTTAAATGGATTTTTCTATTCATACACGACCTATTCAATTTACAATCCCTAGTAAGAGATCATAAACATTCAAAGTCAAAGTCAAACAATGTGGTGCCTCGCATACTATAAATAACCCTCTCTTCAACATCCAAACAATTCATCAAACCCTAACACTTTTACCTTTTGTCCATTCACTAAATTTTTTATTCATTCTTTTTGTTCTTTGCATATTAATCCACACAACAAACATGCGACTAGAAACCAAAAATATAGCCATATTAACATTGGTTCTACTTATATTCGTAAATTTCCAACAAAATGGAGCCTGTAGACTTCTTGGAGGAGAACATCTCTTGTTATCATCCCTACAGCGTGGCCCAGTACGACCCCCTGGGAACCCATGCGGTAACACAGGCAATGGTGGTGGCTCGTGTGTCGGTTCCAGGAAGGTAGCTGGTCGCCATGTTGTTGGTGCTCCACCGCCACCGTTAACTTCTACTTCCATGGATCACTGATGTACTGGCCAACGAACGATCACCATGCATATATAATATTAACAACCTTACAAAGCACTTTTTTTCCAAAATACTCTGTTGTCATTTTTTTCTTATCTTTGTCCATTCTTTAGATTCATTATTCATGATTAACTGTGTGTATCTTTTGCTTATATCTTGTATTATTTAATAAGAAATTATATAAAGACATGCATGGTTTCAGTTCTTTACAACCAACAATGCGCACAAAGTTATATACAATACTTCGACTAATGACGAGTGTTATATTATTTCTTTTAGTGGTAACTAGAAATTTCATCTAACCTAACGAGATGTAAAGGGAAACATGTATATTACATAATAGGAAAGTCTATTGACAGAAGCATTTCATGTTACCACAAATTAAAAGTGCTCCGGTACAAAGAAAAGATAAAAATTGTTCCATGCCATATCGCCATGTACTTTACATTGGTTATAATATTTTGAAACTATATAGACATGTATCAGAAAATATTGTTCAAAATTGAAAAAGAAATAATATTTAGAGACACCATTTAAAAAGACGTCCATCATCTATATGTAATAAGGTTGATATCATACTAATATTCACGCGGTTTTAAATTGTTAGCAATAATTTTAAAATTGTGCCTAATTGGTTCAACTAATTAGTAATAGTTGCCCAAAAGGTTTACCTAAACTAATGCAGCTATTTCTGTTGCTAATTTTAATTGAACTTCTACACCTTCAGAACTCAAATATTGTAAAGACTAAAAACCAAAAACTAGCCACCCATAGCTGGCTTGACTCATTTTCAATCTTGAAAAACCAATGAATTTCCTTTGGATTACTTTTAGATTAGCACATTCTACGGTCACTATTATACATATTTCTTTATTCGAGAGATTGCGATATTGCAGTGAAAGACATAAAGGACTTAATCCTACTCAATATGCATGTGAAAAGGAAGTCGGTTTAAGTCTAATTAGTGGATGAGACGACAAACAAGAAAAGAAAAGGATTAAGATTGGTTTGATTTAATTAGTAGATAGAATTAGAGTCTTTGAGTTAATGTTAATCAAGTTGTTTATTGTTGCATACTAGGAGTTAGGGTTAGTAGGAAACAAGTTATGTATAGTATAAATAAGTGGATTGTAATTGAATTGTATGTGCCATTTTTACCAATAATAGTTCGGAGTTGACCCAAAACCGATTGTTTATGAGAGTAGTTCGATCCAATGGATTTTCAACATTTGGTATCAGGGCTAAAGATCGAGACCTGAGGGAAGAGACTGAAAGAATACCTGACCCGAAGAAGACTCGAACAAAAACGACAATCGACTATCGACTATCGACAAGTGAAACATCATTGTTTATGACATCTGATCCAGAAGTCGTCGAGAACGTGTGGTTCTTTCGGAGTTAAGAGCCAATCAACTTAACTTACAATCGAGCCAAAGATGATAGAATACAACGTGATCTATGTGAGATGTTGTAGTTAAATCCAGAGACAGTCAATCAAACTATATAAAGTGATTGGAGTGGAGTTGTGCATTTCAATCGAGGAGGTGACTAAATCGCTCAAATATCTGAGTCGCAACATGTCTTAAAAGCGACATTCATGGTCGAAGAACTATGGCCCAATACATGTGTGGCGTCATCATTCGCTCAATCCGAATTCATTGAGGAATAACTGAACAATCATATAAGCTCGAGAAGAACAATTTTAAAAAAGAGGGAAACAAGTTGCTCGATCAGAACATAGCCAAATAAAAACAGTTGAAGACGCTTGATGTAGACCATGATTGTCATTATTATTAGTATATGTAAATAGTGAAACATAATGAATAGTGCTAGGCAGCTCCTAGCAACTATTCATTAGTTAAGGTTATTGATCTTTATTTAACATGAGACATTATAATAATAAAATATATATAACGAAGTATAGTATATTAACATGGATTCACCAACTCTCCGCCTGCGCCAAGCCTAAATATAGACCGTGTTAGGCGACTCGCGTAACCAAGCTTTGGCTTATCATTAAAACTTAGCATATAAACCGGCATGCAAATAATGTATCCTTGATAACGACAGAAGATGTGTTTCCCCAAATGGGTTAACTACTTCTCCATATGGTTTCCCTTATTAGTATATGGGTTGTTACATACCATGAGTGTATTAATAAGTAATAAGCTTCATGTATTACGGTTCTCAAAAACACCCACAAAAAAAAAAATCCAAAAATATGTCTTTTAGTTATTTAGTTCTGCATTTAAGGGGGAGAAATTCAGAAAAAACCAAAAACATTGAAAAGTTTCAAAAATACAAAAACATTAAAAAACCAAAAAACCAAAAATGAGTTTCTTGGAAAGATAAGAGAAGACGACGATACACCAGTGGTCTGTCAAATACGATCAAAATGCAAAATGAAAAACGATAAGTAGCTCTACTAATGATGTATCGGTAGGTTCACAATCAGATTAAAACGTGCAGGTTGATATAAACAGAACGAACTGCAAACCAGGTGGGAACCATTCATTGGCATATGTTCTTGGTACCGAAATTTCGTTTGATAGTATGCCGAGGTTTTGAGATATGCGGTCTTTATGCTGATTTATCATCTGGGTATCATGGTTGAATCTTTTACCGAAAAATAACGGGGACGCAAGTCAATATCTTCCATGATACCATACATATGTGTAAATATTGCATACGACCTCAATAAGTGATAAACATATCACATCCACCCATTGAATAAGTGATAAAATATCACAGTTTATGCGGGAGTCAAGTTCGTCTCTTTGTCGGTACGATGGTACTAACCTGTTCATGGACTTGCTCCTGTGCCCTGCATGCATCTGAAAATCAAGTTCCTCATCAATAAGTGATTTAATCACATAGGGCTTGTTTTCAATAAAAAATTAGTGAGTATCTCACAATCTATACGTTCAAACAGATGATAAACGGCATACTCACCGGTAAGATAAATTCTCGTGCATGTCTTGATACGGGAATGTGTCGTGAGTGGATGAACACCGGCGATAAATATAAATCATACATTAAATCGTATCTCCTAATCGTGATTACATTTGATAAGTTAAGCTTATGTGAACAACAATACTGATAATCGTGGTAGGATGCTTATCTTAGTATTTACAAGAAACAAAAACCGTTTTGACAAGACCGTAAGCTGGTATGATTATCTTACCTTGAAACTCGAAAAATCTTGGTAATTAGTGTACAGTTAGTTAATGTCGGTTAATGTTTGTTTTAGTTTACCTCTTTTAATTAGATTTTTTAGTTTTGTTTTTGTTTATAAATTGCTTTTCATTAGCCGAAGTTGAAGCTCGAATGTTTCCTACCTGGAAAAAAGCCCAAAACCAACTTGTCTTTAATATCACAAGTTCATAAACTTCATAAAAATCCTTTTTTGCAAAATTGGTAAACATAAAACAAATTCTGTTCAATCTGTTCATGTCTCTTCATAAGTTGGTGACACTTGTGTTTGGTGAGTCAACGAAGAACCCTTTGGTCAACGAAGAATTGTGTTGGTCAACGAAGAACCATTCTTCGTGGCCATTCTTCGCTGTTTTGGGTCTTCACGAAAAACCTTAGGTTCTTCGTGGATCAAGTTAACTGGGCTAAACTGTTTTGGCCCATCAAGGTTCTTCGTCGGCCCATTATAGGTTCTTCGTAGGGTTTGGGTTCTTCATGGGGAAAGGTGTATAAAAAGGCGGTCCATTGTGTCAGGTTATCTTTATCACTCATTTCAAATTCATCTTTCACTTTTTCACTTATGCGACTGTTCATCATCCTCATCTTCAAAAAACCTCATCTAACTTAAAATAAAATCCATCTTGTTTCTGTGATACTTTGAGATAAAGGTATTAATCAAAATCAAGATCATCATTTTTGAATCCTCTGTTTTACTCCGATGAATGTTTGAGAGAAAAAGATAACTGATGTTTGATAAACTCCACATTTATATATGTTCATGTTTTATTTGATTTTTGATATTCTTGTGATATATAAAGATCCGTAACATGTGTGTTTGTGGGTGTCGAATATAATGAATCAAATTTCTTCAAAATGTTCATGTTAAAACCCCTATTTAACTGTTTTTTTTTTGTTCGAAATCTCTATTCTTGACGAAAAATCAGAAACTAGATGAATAGTTATTTGATATTTTGTTAATGGATTGAAATTTTTGAATGAAATTGATTGTTTGAGGTTTTAACTGTTCGAACAGGGGTTTTGGATTTAATGTCAAGATGTTGTTTTGATGTTTGTTAAGATGGTTTTTGTAAACCTAGGTTTGTGTTGATTCTTTTGTTAGTTGTTTTTAAATGGCTCTTGTCAATATGCTCTTAAAAGATTACACTTGAATTAAATGTGAAATTGGGGACGAAGAATAGCCAACAGATGAAAAATCTTTTTTCCTTGTGGACGAAAAACTCCTATCAGACGAAGAACCATTTTTTGTTGCAATCAGATGAAGAACCATTCTTCTCTGAACTCAGACGAAGAACCCTCCTTTTGTGAAATTACACGAAGAACCATTCTTCGCTGATTGATTGACGCAGATCCAGTCAACGAAGAATGGGATCAATTGTTGACTAAGGTTTTTCGTGGGTCTTATTCACGAAGAACCTGATTCTTCGTAGATATAGGTTCTTCATCCAATAGAGGTTCTTCGTCTAGTGGTCACTTAGTGTAAAATAGGTTCTTCGTGTGATAAAAACTTGGTGAAAATTTGGTTTTTTCTTAGTGTGTTCTGTCCACTGTTACTGTTCACATGTTCAAATTTAAGTGTCAAGTGTTCTTGTTTATCTTGCTTATTGTGGATGTTTTTATGTGTAGATGGCTCCTAAGGAACCAAAACGGAAGCTCGCTACAAAAAGACAGATAAAACCGAGGAACAGTTAATGTCTGAACCTCGTCACAATATGGTCGCGTATCTGGATCTAGAAGGAAAGGTAGCTGAATTCAAAGAAATTACGAGATGGTTACGTGAGTCGAGGATAAACGAGGCCATTACTCATCAGACGCCGGTATACAAGACGTTAGTGAAAGAATTCTGGGATTCGGGAGTGTTATAGAGGTTGACGAAAAGGAGGTTATTCGCGGGCAAGTAAATCACCAGAATGTGGATGTGTCTGCTGATATTCTTAACATTGTTCTGCAACTTAATGACGATCCAGAAGCTCCATATTCTATTCCGATTATGTGCCAGTGTGGTTGTTTACTACGAATAAAGTGTATAGATGATATTTTTGCTGGGCAAATCAACAAAGCAAAGTTGCCGTTACGTAACAATTTCTTATTACATATTCTCATTCAGTGTTTAAGCAATCGACGAGGTGGTTATGACATGGCAAGTAATGACTTGACTGGGCTGATGGTCGCTTTTGTATTGAACAAACCGTTCAATATTTCAAAGTATCTTTTCTCGAATATGAAGGAGAATCTGAGAAGAACTGGTGCCAGTGGTAACAAGTTTTGGATGTATCTAATATTCCTGCAAATGATCATGAACGTGCAACATCCTAATCTTCCAAAGGCTGCAAATGATGTTCTAAAGATTGATGTGATGATAGAACATTCATTGAAGACATTCAAAGGTGTAGCTACTAAACGATACAAGGAAAGTACGCCTCAGAAGATGATTAGTGCATTGGGGGATAAGAATTACGTGGCACCGGCGAATAATAAATGGCGTCATGACGAAAGCCAATATGACGATGAAGAACCAACGTTAAAGAAGATGATGGAAGATAAGTTTGGACGAAATAAGTTAGATATTTTCGGTGATACTGATGATGAAGATGATGGTGATGGAGGTGATGACGAAGGTGGTGAAGGTGGTGATGGTGGAAATGTTGGTGCAAGTGGAGCTAGTGCTCGTAGTGGTGACAATGATGAATCTGAGTCAGACCATAATCCGCCTGAATCAGGTTATGAACACTATATAAACGAGCATGGCATTAGGCAAGTTCGGAGGATTCATACTGATCAGGATGAAGATTACGTGCCTTCCGACACAGAGGCAGAGCGTCTAAAAAAGAAGAAGACTTCTATACGTAGAAAGAAAAAGGATGAAGAAGACCATTGGTATATCTTCAGCAGAGCCTGCCGCTGCACAACATGAAACCATTACTGAACCTGTTCATGAAGAAAATGTCAATCCTGAGTTTGCCTTTACTGCGGAGGAAACTACAGCCTTGATGACCTCACATTCTACAGCAACTGAACCACCTCCAACGGCTACAACTACAGCTGAAACTCCTGTTGTGACTCCACCAGCTGAACCACAACATGGAACTTCCTCTAGTCATCAACAACGTTCTGCAACTCATCAGCGAAGCTCAAATCGCCGTGACCGATTGTTCTTAGAAATGGTACATGATGAAAAGGTAGATTTTCTATTTTCGCAATTACAAGCTGCTGCAGGTCAAATCCATCGGCATTCAAAATTTATGTATGCGAATAGAAATACTGTGCTCAGTCAGCAAGTGGAGATTAACAAGTTAAAGGAAACACTTGGGAAACAACAAGCTAAAATCGCACAACTCCGAGCTGAGAATGAACGTCTGAAAGCTGCAGATGATGAACGAGAAAGGCAGTTGTTATAGATGCGGGCAGCTGACAATGCTCGCGGTATTGAGTTGAATAGAGTGAAGGAACAAAGTATAGTCGTGAAACAATCTGCAGATCGTCTGGCTAAAAGGAATGATTTCATGAAGGAATGGTATGATAGAAGGAACACCACACTGGTGGATGGTTTCAAGTCTATTAAGACTGCCTTCGAGATAAACAGAAAGAGGGTTAACATCTTATGGTTTGATCGATGCAAGGAACAAGAGATTCAGCGTAAGCGTGATCACGATAGCGAAGACCAAGGTAACCCTGATTATAGTTTACGAGCCTCAACAGATTGAGACCACTCAAGGCACTTCAGGTGGATCAGCTGGAAAGTGGTATTGCTTTGCAAGTGTGTCCTCCTGAAAGCTCGACAGCTGGTGATAATGCAGCTTCAAGCTCAGCTGATATTACTTTGCAAGTGTGTCCTCCTGTTAGTCGAGAAGACTTAGAAGATGGAGAGTTCATTTCCAAGATGACAGATGAACATATTTTGGGTTTAAATGATATGAAAATAGTCGATGACGCTACAATTGACGAGACTCCAAGTGAACCCGAGGTAACAAACCTGGATGGTCTTGATGAAATAGTGTTCGAAGGAGATGCAGAAAAGTCAAAATACGTAAGAGAAGATGGTACTGAGTTCAATCCATTTGATGAAGACTGGTTGAAAGATAACATGGATGAGATTGACGAAAGATTGAAGAATCGTGATTCATCTGATGTTCCAGCTGATTCGTTTGAAGAATGGAGAAAGAATTTTCTGTCCAAGACTGCAAAACCAGCCACTCCTGTCGTACAAGTTGATTATATGAAGTACGAAAAGGGTCGTCCTCAGGGAAGAATACTCAGCTGGATGTTCGTCAAAGAGATTCATTGCATTGCTGTGAAGCGAGAACATGGAATTCAATACTTCAAGTCGCTTCTCAGTATTCTTACCTTACTGTTCTACGATGTGGCAGCGTTAGCGAAGCTGGAACTTATTAACCGATCAACTTTTGAAGGCACTAAGTTGTTTGCTCGAAAGTTGAGGATTGAACGAAGGAAGGGTTTGAAAGACGAATTGTACAAGCCACAGTTCCCTATGTATGAACAAATAAAGTTTACATTGGATCCAGCAACCAACATTGCTCGGTACAGACTGATGTACAAGCCGGCGAAGGTTTTGGATAAGATCCCGCTAATACCAATGGAACAAGACATTCTTGAGAACATGGATCTTTGGTGTTATGATTCGGATACGCATGAAGCAGTTGTCGTCTTCAAGAATGATAAAGAAAACTTTCATATTCTCAATCAGATGTGGATAGTCAACATGTCGGCTGCTGATATCGACAGATTATTTCGTCATGACATATTTTATAAAGACAAGGACACACGTCAAGCTTTACGTTTTTAACGTGTCGCTTGTTTTTGTTACTATCATGGGATTCTGCTGGAAGCTCGTGGTCGGAAGCAGCTCACGGAGACTAAAGACCGAAGACCAAGCAACAGCCAAGGGGGAGTTTGTTGGTGCAAGTTTTTGTGTCTGTCGCTTGTTCTTATTACGTTTGTATGTTGGTGCATATTCGGTGACAACAGCTTAATAGTTTAATTATTTAGTCTTTAGATATTTTGTAATGGGCTTAGCATATTGGTTAGTGAGTTTATTATTTTAATAGGCTTGGAAAATGGCCTAGCCCAGTAGGAAGCCCAGTTCACAGACATGTGGTATATAAACATGTTTTGTGATTAGGGTTTTTGGAGTCAGAACAACTAAGAGAATTCTAGAGAGAGAAAACGTTTTAGAGAGAGAGAATTCAAATTAGGGTTTGTAGAGCAAGATCACAGATAGTGGTTGTGAGGTTGTGCGAGTCTTGAATTGATTGTAAAATGTTTCGTTTGGATAATCTATAGAAGACCGATAATTTGTGAATTCTGTTTCTACTCGTTTCTGTGACATTTTGATTTAGAGGATTCCACACTCTAGATTGGATTGACAATTCTGTGAAAGATCCGTATGAACAAGGAGACCTACAATTGGTATCAGAGGTTTAGGCTATTGAAGAGGCTTGGTTCAGAATTTCAGACTGCAGATTCGGGTGGAAGATTGGAAAATTTTTGAAAATTTTAAACCTGAATTAGGGTTTTCGATTTTTTTTGGGTTTGAGATAATTTTAGAATTTTTTTTGAATCAGAATTGGTTGTTTTTGATCTTCTGTGTATTTAGTTTGCTGTTTTGCAGGATTTCGGGATAGTTCTGGTTGATTGGTTGGAGAATTTTGGGTAGAAAGACTTGAAGATTCGAAGACTATTCTTCATTAAGTTCATCAAAATTTGGTCAAAACTTTGCTGATTTGGTTATTCGATTTTGCAGGAAATTGATACGAAATCAGGATAAAATCTGCTGATTTCGGAAAATATTTGATCAGATCTAGTGATTTTACTGAGGGGTGTATTTAATAATTACACTGATCTGGACCTGCGAATTTGACTGACCGGAGTATTTAAATCCAAAGGCGACTTTGGTAACCGTGCTAATTGTCCTCAGCGACATTATCACGGTGTTTAGCGAAGTTACTAGCCATCGTAATTGCGAACCGATTACCCGGTGTATTTAATTTGAGCGAATTTAAACAGCGAAATTGGTTAAGTAGCATAATTAATCAGCGAAATTAAGTAATTGTGCAGCGAATTTGAGGTAGCGAATTTGTGTTGATTTTCCAGCGAAATTAAAAAGGTGGATTATTTAATTTCATGGAGTATTTAGATACGTATAGAGTATTTAACGTTTTCGAAAATAGAAAGTGATCCACAGCTCATCTGACTAAACCGTTTGCACGGTTGGATTCGTTGGATTTTTAGGAAAAAAAAAACCTCTGGAAATTCCCGAAATGGGTGTTTAACATTAAATATCATTGAATTCGTTTTTTGAGACGATTCTAACGGTATAATTTGGTAATCACAGTTTTCGGAAAAATATTGTACGGTTCTAATAGTACGGCTATGGTAAAAACGTGTTTAAAGATGGTTAAAATGGACAATGTTAGTGAGACAGTTAAAAATTGGCCAAAGGTGATAAACGTTAAACAATATACTGTTTGGAAAGAGGAGTTTGAGGTATTTGTGAAAAGTGAGGATACTAGGATATGGAGCTGTATGATTGATGGATATGTTTCTCCTACACGTCGTGTTGAAGGAAGAGTTAAAGTTATTTTTTATGAGAAGATAGATGAATCTGAGAAACTTATGGTTGATGCTGAGAAGAAAGCTTTAGCAGTGATCAAGATGTCCTTGCCTGAGGGAATTAAACATACCTTCAAGAAGTATGGGACTTCTAGAGAGCTGTGGGAAGCTTTAGAAAAACGTTATCAGAGTTCATCTAGACAAAGTGTAGGAGCTCGTGCTTTAGATGTAGAAGCAGATGTTGTGGTAGAAGAGAAGAAGAAAGCTGATGAGGAGAATGTTGAGAAGAAGGAGACAGAAGTTTCAAAGGGCTTGACTGATGTGAATGGACTTACAGCAAAGGTGAAGGTATCATCAGAATCTGTAAGTCATACATATCATAATTCCACTGAGCTAGAAGGTAAAGTTAACAGACTATCGGAGCAAAACAAAATTCTATTAGCTTGTTTAGAGAATTTAAAAGAGACAAATGTTCTTTTGATTAACAGAGAATCAAATTGTTTAAATAAACTTAAATCAAATGAACAAGAAATCATCAGTTTAAAAAGCAAAGTCAATGAACTATTACAGGTCATTGATTTGGCTCGTGAAACTGTGAAGGATAAAACTAATGAATTTTCCGATAAGTGGAGGGAATTGGCCATTGCACAAGACCAAATTGTTGAACTTAAAGGAAAGTTAGACAAATTTGGAAAATCATCATTAGTTAGGACTCAAATTCAAGCAAGTTTGAAAAAGAGTAATGATAAAAGGGTTTGGGGTTTAGTAAAGCCTCATCTTCTAAAAATCAAGACTACTCTTTTTTACCTGATGAGAATGAGCTAACTGACTTTATGCCTACTACACCAGCTGTAGTGGATCCGATAACTGTGGACTTGCCTAATAGTCCAGTGTCTTTAAAAGAATCTGTTGAGTCTAACAGTACACCTCATAAATCGGATGAGGATACTGAAGACGAAAAGAAGAAAATATTTAAAAAGAGATTTCAGAAAAAGAGAGTTTATAAGACAAAATCTTGTTTTAAATGTCACAACAAAGGACATGTAGCGAGTTGTTGTCCTTTGAAGAAAGGTAAGCAGAAAGTTGATGAGGTTAAGGATGGGAATAGGGTTGGTTTCAATAATAATGTTCAACAACATTGTCAATATAATCAACCACGATTTCAATCTAAACCTTCAACATCAGGAAGATTTGATAGACCAAGAAGCAATTTTACACACTTTAGTTATTTTAATGGTAAATCCAATCGGTTTCAAAGTCAAAACAGAAATTTTTAATATCAAAATCGATACCAAACTTCTGGTAATCGAAATTTTCAAAGAAGAAACGAATATAGGGGTTTTAGTAACTCAAATGTTCAACAACATCCAGAATTTTTCCAAAATTCATGGTATGATAATGGGAGAAGAAGGTATCAAGATAATAATTTTCAAAGGTCAGAAAATCCGAGATTTTATTGGAACTCTCGTGATCAAAGACTTAGTGGAAGTTATAAATCTTGTTCAACAATGGGTAAAACATCTAAGACACCAGAAAGGTGTGATGGATACTGGTTAGAAGCATCATATATGGATTTACATGGTCAACCCAAAACCGGTCAGGTTTGGGATGTTAAGTCTATCTGAGTTGTTGAGTGTGTGCAGGATAACCAAGAAGGACTGTTGATTTGTTCACCAGTGGTTATTCCTTTTAAGCATCTGAGGTGAATAGTAGGTTAAAATTGGTAACTAACTATTGACTTTAGTGATTGACTGATGATTTATTGGTGAAAAACTTATTGTCAGATTAAAGTGGGAGTCTGTTTGTGTTTAAATTTCTGTTTTTGAAACTTGCTCCAAAAAAAAACTTTAGGGGGAGAAATTTCCCTAAGCCAAAAAGAGTTTAGATAGTGCGTGTGTTTAGGGGGAGTAAGTTATAAATTAAAAATTAAAAAAATACAAAAACATTGAAAAATAAAAAACATAAAAAAATAGAAAATCACCTATCACTGTGTGAGAAAGAAGAAATGATAGTACATCAGCAAGTTAGACTGTCACACTGAATATGAATTAAATTGCTTAAGTGTGATAGCAACTTCATCATATCATGTATCAGTAGGCAAAAAGCTTGAAATAATCAACTTACCAATGTGATATAAACCAAAACGAACTGTGTATGAGTGGGGAACACATTAGTGGTGTATGGTTTAATAACCTTAAATCTTGCGTTGATAGATTGCCAAAATCTGAGGTTTTGGGTCTTTATAATGTTTATTTCATCCGGGGGTATCAGGGTTGTCCTTCTGCTGCATCCAGATAGATGCTGACCTAGGCACAACCAGGATATCTTAAAAGAGCTAAAAATGCCAAAACCCATAAATGAAGAAGCTCTCCTAGAGAGTCATTGAAATGTGCAAAATGCATAACTCGTACCAAAAATGGTATTTGTCTTAGCCCTCGTTAGATATTTTGGTCTCTTTGCTGTACGGAAATACTGACCCGATCACCAATTATCTAAACGTTGAAAAACAAAACGGATGAATTCAGTATACTCACCTACTACGATGAATCTTTGTGCATACCTTGATCGTGGAGGTACATCCTGAAGTGGGACACACTAGTATATCAGAATAAAATTACCTTAATGTATCATACGGTAATGGAACTTGAAATGTTCATGCATTTTGTTTAAGTGGATAAACATACTGGTAATCGTCTTGGACTGCTTTTCACGAAAAATTAAATAAAGAATTATCTAATAGTGTGAAAACAGTTTGATTTTGTTGATATGATCTTCTTGCACATGATTCTCACAAAAAAAGATGAAATTGTAAATATTTTTGAGTTTTGTTTAGTTTGTTTTGAAAAAAATCAAAAATACCAAAAAGATTTCTTTTTAAAAGGCTTCCATTTTGAACTGAAAGGTAGTTGTGTTTGCATATCTAGATAAAATATTGGTTTATCTTTAAATGTGAAAAAGACTAATGGTTTTTCGAGATACTTGCTTGTGTTGCTAAACAGATTGATGCAGTTATCAAAATGAAGTGCAGAATACAAGTCAAGTGCAGATTGAGAGGGAAGTGAAGAACGTGTGAATATGCATGGTAGGATCCTTTTACTACATTGCAGTGAGAGATATGAAAGAGTTGAAGTTTACTTGCTTAACCAAAGATTGCTAGTTCACCGATCTACAACGAATGAAAGTTTTGGAGATTGGAAGCATCAGCTAAGGGAGAGTCCGTTGATGTCAGAAACTGTGTAGCTGACGCTATCCAAAGACCAAAAGAACACAAGATGTTTCAAGACAAAGTTACACTATGAAGCTATTGTCAAGGGGGCGTCTGTTCGTGCATATTCGGTGACAACAGCTTAATAATTTAATTATTTAGTCTTTGGATATTTTGCAATCAAACACAAACCGAAATATCTTGCGTTCAAAGATGAACAATGACTGATACAAGACTTCCTTGTTTCGATTAGCCGTTCCTTGTTTGCTCCTTCTAACCGATCAACCTCAACCAAATGGTTGAGGTTAACTTAAATACTAAACACATGGATCACTAGGCCCACTCGAAACCGGCCAAAACTAACCCAACCCATACATGTCGACCCAAAATATAAACTAAACAATTACAAAATCAATCCTTTAACTATGCAATCCTTCATGTATAAACCTTCAGGTTCCAACAATCTCCCCTAGGTTTATGCATGGAGGTTCTTGAGACTTCAACTTTCACGATCACCACCCAACCGATCCTTGAGCCCACCAAAACCTTTTGTGCGAATATGAATGGCTGAAACAACAGCAGCAGTCCATCCTTTTGCAATCTCTTCATACTTTTCAGTTGATCTAATTTGATTTCGACCTAACACCTCCAGGTCTTCAAGAGCAAGATTTAGCACATCAACTTGATCAACCAATCGATAATTCACATCATCATCACAAACAAACACTGCCTGTCCAAGACGCTCATCATAAGCCCAGAAATGTAAAGACTTCAAAGCACCTTTTGGAATCATTTTCACCAACGGAATCATCTTTTCTTTGTCAGTTACAGGCCAGTGCATAATCTTCATACGCTTGTTTGTGTATGGATCTCTAATTCCTTTAGCTGGTTTAACAAAAGACTCTGCCGTGCGCATCGAAGGAAAGTTACGAAGAACTTCCCTCTTCAATCTCTCGAAAAACACATATCCAGGACCTCCAGGCTTGTCATCTACATATGGTGCTTTAGACAAATTTGTTAAATCAACCTTAGTGAAAGACTGAAACTGGCCTGGATGTTTGTACCACTCGACAGGACCAACTTTTCTCTTTATCCACCATCTTTTGCGATCATGATCAAATCCCCAGCTAACCACACCAGAACGATTTCCAACTTTATCATAGAGAGTTTCACCAACATCCATTAAATAGTGAGTTGCATGAGCATCATCATCATCTGGATTTAGATTCTTGTTCTTCAAAATTACAAACTCCCTTTTCTTTTTAATTCTTTCAGCCTTCTCTTTGTCTGCCACTGGATCAGTAACTCTTTTGAAGTATTGTTCCATAGCAGCACTTCTCTCAGCATCATCCTTATCGAAAGCTTTTCTTCTGTTTTCAACGTCAGTCTGATCAGAAAACTCTTGCCCAAATTTCTTCTCCAACTTTCCACGTAAATCATAAAAACCCATATTGAATAACAAACTAACATCTCCTTGAAGCTATTCAATCTGTTGATCTTTCTTCACTATTGTATCTTCAAGTTGAATGATCTTGGCATCTTTGTGAATTGAATCTTGCTCAAGCACAACCAATCGTTTCTTCATCTCCCTCATGCTAATAAACTCATCATCATCACTTGAGTCTTCATTAAATGGCATCATCAATGGCTCTTCAGGTCTTTTACCACTTGAACTGCCAGGTACGTCATGAATAATTCCAGAAGGACCTGCAGATTCAGAGACACCAAGCGGTACTGACCCACTTACAGACTCAGAAACAACTTTCGTAGCTTGAACATCAACAATGGTGGACTCTAAATTATCTCTTTGAGCATTACCATCAAACTCAAAGATATTTTCAGTAGTGGTGGTGGTATCAGTGACACTTCTCTCAAAATCGAAGTCATACAAACCATCATCATCTTCAGCAATATTCATGGATTGATCTTTGTTTTGCTCAACATACATTCCGAGTCTAGGATCCCTCCCTTTCCGCTTCAATGGCAGGGAATCCGGATCCGTTGGGTTCTCACTAGGCTCTTCACTTGATACTGAAAGATCAGAAGGAGGATTTCCCATCTTATCAGTTACAGACCTTAACAGCAAAGCCAAATTTTCAGCAGAAATCACAGGTGGAACAGTAGAAACAGCAATATCAGCTTCAGCTTCAGGAGGAAGCTCTTCATCTTCTCCTGAATCACACATAACCTCAATGCCTTCATCGTCAGAGTTGATTGTTAAAATCTCTGTCTCAGGCTCATCTTCAATATCCATTTGAATGTCATGTTCTTCAGCAACAATAGCATTTGCAGGTGCATTGATTGGCGCATCATTCACTGGAACAGGTTGCACTATTACTGGATTAGCAGCTACATCTTCAGTCTCTACAAATTGACCAAATTTCTCTAACGGAATTAAACCTTCAAATTTCTTTTCAGTACCCTTCTTTGGAGTGAGAGCACCAAAACAAGCTGGACCCATGGGCTTCAACTCCAATGTGTTTCCAGATCTCTCCAACTCTGGATAGCAAGCATTAAAAATCATTTGCAAGAACCTTGGATACATAAGAAACTTGTCCTTTCTGACTCCAAACACATTTCTCTTCATCGCTTCCAAAATATACTTTGAATAATTGAAAGGCTCGTTTGTTATCACACAAACAAGAGCAGCAGACTGTGTGATATTTAATTGATCTGTACCTCCTCTATTTTCTGTCATACACAACATAAACATGTGCACCAAAAGACGCCAATAAGGATGCACAAATTTCTTTACCAGAGGCGGATACTTTCCTTCGTAACTCAATCGAGGTAAAATTTCTTCCACAGTTCCAGCTGGAAGCTCTATGGAGTCTGTTTCTTGATCATTGAACTGCAACACTTCTCGAATCATCTGCTCTGTCATAGTGACAACCTTCTTTTGAATGTCAGCAACAATAACACCTTTTCCTTCAACAACTTCAATCCTTGCACTTTTCCAAAATTCTTGAATGAGACTTTTGTAAACAACTGGATTTTCTCGTAGTGTGTGAACAATACGGCAACTGTTGAGACCTTTCATCAATGAAGTGTACAACTTCTTGTGTTTCTCCGGAGGAGGTGCTAAGTATCCTGCTTGATTATGTGTTGAAATAAACTTCAAATCCATATTCTGCATAAAACACAAGTTTATTAGGAATATAAAGAGTTCAGCAAATACTTGAATCAAATTTAGAAATCTAAAACTTTAGAATCAACAATCAGAACAGGTCGACAGCATTATGACTCAGATAATAAAATTTTGACTCGAGACTGTTACTTTTGACTCGAGACCATGAGTCGAGACCATGAGTTCTCGAGTCGAGACCATGAGTTATTGAGTCGAGACCATGAGTCGAGACTATGATTTCTCAAGTCGAGACCATGAGTCGAGACTATGATTTCTCAAGTCGAGACCATGAGTCGAGACCTTGAGGTCTCGAGTCGAGACCATGAGATTGCGACTCGTAACCACTGGTCTCGAGTCCTTATGTGTTATCTGAGTCGAGACCCCATAAACAACTTCATCTTCTCAGCTTTTTGGATCAAAATCCCAAAACACTCTATGATTTATTTGAAGACCAAGATATATTCAAAACTAGGGTTCTAGGTCATCTTCAAATCTTCATATAATCAGCATCAAATCTTCAAACTTCCTGCAAAACTTCAAACGAAACATCAAAATACCTTTAAAAGTCGATGAATCGAGACCGGAAAATGCGTCGGAAACGTTAAAGACTGGCCGGAATTTTGAGAGAGAATAGCAGTTGGTCTCGAGTGAGAAATGAGGTCTCGACTCGAGAACTGTCTTATATACCCAAGGATTGGGCCTTTTGACTTTTGGGCCAAGACCATAATGTTGGGCTTAATCTGATTTTTTAAGGATTTAATTAATTCAATTAATTCATTTATGAAAAACATCCTCTAATTTCAGATATAATTTTAATAACCGACTAAACCTTCTGAGCACAATCCAAGAACACAAAAACCTAAAACAAAAACAAATAATAAAAACTATTATTTACAAAAATAAATAGGAAATAATAAAATTGCTCAGGGATCAAATCATGAGGTTTCAGGCTTGACTTCACTTATCAACATTGATCTACTACCAAAAGATCTAGACGATTGCCAGTATTTTTGTCCGCATAAACTCATCTCCCTAGACCTTTTCCATATAACTGCCTGTAACAAGTTTTATCATGTTTTGATTTCTTAACAATGAACACTCAATCAAATACTAATCAAATCCCGGAATTATAGACAGCACACTCTATCATGCAAGTAGCTTCCCTACCACATATTTCACAAGTCCAATCCAGATCTCTGAAATCTTAACTGGGAATAGATTGAGAAGAGAACAGAATAGATCTTAAGCAGAGATGGTATAATATACAGATCAAATGAGTTTTTCTCAGTTTGATATAGGTCTTTTGGGTTTCTTTTGGGCACTTGAGGGCCTCTTTCGGGTGTATAATTGATCTACAGAGCGACAACATACAGCTAGGTCAGCATGTATCTGGATGCAGCAGAAGCTGACGTTGCCTAGCACCTCCAGGTCAGCATATATCTGGATGCAGCAGAGGAGATACACGACTTTTTCAGAGAAGATTTCAGAGTCAGACCAAAATTGTGTGTATCGGGACAACATACAGACATTCAAATAGACATGAGCTAATTCCAAGTGATTTTCTTTTCTGAGGTCATGTACAAATTTAGTTCTGAACAAAACAGTCAATGTTTCCAGTCTTAAGGAAGGAGCCTACCAACACATCATACTAGAGTCAAACTATTTCGATACTAGTCTTAAATGAGTCAGCCCTTGACCATAAAGTGAAAATTCATTTCATTTCCCAGTCATGCAACGCCTCTTTTTGTATTTTTCAATTTTTTTTAATGTTTTTGTATTTTTCATAATTTTCTCCCCCTAAATTTGAGCATAAATAAAAACTACCTAAGAATAGAAAACTTTATGAACAAATTTACCTACGAATAAAACAAAAACATACTCAGTCAGTAAAGCAAATCATTTTCAGAAAATCCACAAGCACTTGAAATTTCGAACTGTTGACAAGTTTTGGGAACAAATCGGCAGCATTTGCATCTGTGTCGATTTGCTCAAGTTTGATAAGACCTCTATCAAAACAGTCTCGTATAAAAAGAACTTTAATATCAATGTGCTTGGTTTTTGAGTGGAAAACAGGATTTTTCACAATTTGTATGGCAGCATCATTATCACAGTATATGGTAGTCTTAAGATAGGTCAAACCGTAGTCCTGCAATTGATGTTGCATCCACACCACTTGAGAGCAAGACGCCGAAGTTGCAACATACTCTACTTCAGCTGTGGAAATAGTTACCGTTTGTTGCTTCTTGCAATGCTAAGAAATGAGCCTGTCACCCAAAAATTGACATCCAGCAGAGGTGGATTTCCTGTCCATGTCAGTGCTTCCAAAATTACTGTCAGAAAACGCAAACAGATCAAAATTTGAATCCCTCGGATACCACAGACCAAACCTGGGTCGGCCTTTAAGGTACCGAAAGATTCGTTTAACAGCAGTAAGGTGAGAAGTTTTAGGATTAGCCTGATATCGTGCGCAGTTGCAGACATCAAACATAATATCAGGACGACTAGCCGTCAGATACATCAACGGTCCAATCATAGACCTATAAAGTCGTTGATCAATAGAGGATCCTTCAGCATCTTCAGTTAACAACGGTCTTTCCGCCATTGGAGTTTCTGCCGGTTTAGCGTCAGTGAACTTGAATTTCTTCAGCACATCATCCACATATTTCCCTTGATGAATTAGAATGCCCCGTGAATCTTGTTTAACTTGTAAACCCAAAAACAATGTCATTTCACCGAGTGCACTCATCTCGAACTTCTTTTGCATAACTCTCTCAAAATCTTTGCAAAGCTCCTCACTTGTAGACCCAAAGATAATATCATCGACATAAATTTGAACCAAGATTTGATCCTTGCCCACTCTTTTGATGAACAGAGTCTGATCTATTGTGCCTCGTGTGTATCCATGAGCCAGAAGATGTTCTGTCAGAGTAGCATACCAAGCACGAGGTGCTTGATGCAACCCATATAATGCCTTGTCAAGCTTGTAGGCATATTTTGGATGGTCTGGATGAATAAAACCCAGCGGTTGCTCAACAAAAATCTCTTCCTTCACTTCTCCGTACAAAAATGCCGTTTTGACATCCATCTGGTAAACAGTGAATCCCATGAAGGATGTGTATGCTAAGAAAATCCGGATAGCTTCTAGTCGGGCAACAGGGACATAGACTTCATCATAATCCAGTCCCTCAATCTGTCTGAATCCTTGAACCACTAATCGTGCTTTATTTCGAATGATAACTCCTTCAAAATCTTGCTTGTTTCTAAAAACCCACCGAGTTGCAAGCTTGCGTTTTCCTTTTGGCAACTCCACAAGTTTCAATACTCCTAGCTTCTTGAACTGGTTTAGCTCTTCGTGCATAGCATCAACCCAGCCTGGTTCCTGTAACGCTACATCAATGGTTTTAGGTTCAATTTGAGAAATGTAGCTAGAATATAACCACAAATTAATGGTTCCTGATTGGCTTCTGGTCTGAACTCCTGCATTCACAAGACCTATCACATTCTCAATAGGATGATTTCTTTGAACACTTGTTGGAATGGCAAATTCAGGTATCGTCTCTTCTAGAGATGTGTGTATGTTGCTTGACTCCCCCTCATTAGGTGCTACCGGACTATGACTCACAGGAGTGGTTACAGTACATTCTTCAGGAATAGGATCAGCAAACAGTTCTGATCCAGCTGCATTAGTTGAAATTCCACTGGATTGTGCACCTTCAGGAGATTGATGAGACGTTTGTTGAGTCAAAGGATGCTGTGTAAAAACCATTCCGGGCGGGTCAATGGTATGATGTCTGAAGCTCCCTTCTGCCTGTTCTTCTTCCTCAGTATCACCAAAAGACAATGGCTGCTTTTGCGTAGACACACCTGCATCTGAAGAGACACTTGACAAATTGTTAAATGATTTAAACAAATTTGCATAATCATATAACCAATCTGGTCCAACTCTAGCATCCGCAGCATTTTCTTCGAGCCATTCAATGTTGCACGACTCGACGACCTTTTTAGTTACTTTGTTGTATACTCAATAGGCAGAGCCTTTTGCATATCCAACAAAGAAACATTCGTCCCCTTTGACTTCAAACTTTCCATTAGAGTCCATAAGTAATAATACACATGGACATCCAAAGATACGAAAGTATGAAACCGAAGGTTTACGTCCTTCCAGAATCTCATAAGGAGTTTTCATATGACGTTTATTTACTAAAGCATGATTCTGGACGTAACAAGCCGTGCTAACTGCTTCAGCCCAAAAGAAACTAGGAAGCTTCGAGTCAGCCAGCATAGTTCGTGCAGCCTCGATAAGAGTACGATTTCTTCTTTCAGCTACTCCATTCTGTTGAGGAGTTCGTGGTGCACTATACTGACGATCAATTCCCTTTTTAGTGCAGAATGTATCCAACGTAACGTTCTTGAATTCTGTTCCATTGTCAGATCGAATAGCCTTTACTTTGGTGCTCGCTTGATTTTCTGCCATAGTGATGAATTGCTTCACTAAAACTGCAGTTTCATTCTTGTGGTTGAGAAAATACACCCAGGTGTAACGTGAATAATCATCCACGATTACGAGACAATAAGCTTTCTTGCCAATACTCAACACATTCACTGGACCAAAAAGATCCATATGAAGTAATTCGAGCACAGCTTTTGTTGAGGATGCAGGTTTAGACTTATGAGGTTTTCGATGAATTTTTCCTTTCGCACAAGCAACACATTTTTCAACCAACATGAAATCTTTGATTGGAAGATCACGGACTAATTGACCTTTAGCCAGTCGGTTCAGATTCTTCATATTCACATGTCCAAGACGACGATGCCACAGTAGACCATCATGTTCTGAAATCTTCGAGAATAGGCAAGTAACTTCTTCAGACGGTTTCTTGTTCATATCAATCACATAAGCATTTCCTCGTCTCTCTGCTGACATCAAGAACCAATCTTCTAGAATGACAATCCCAGGTTTAAGTACATAACATCCTTTCTTTGTAAAGTGAACTGAATTTCCTCGATCACAAATCTGAGAGATGCTCAACAGATTGTGTTTCAGTTCTGGAACATAGTTAACATTCTCGAAGCTTAAAACGCCGTTTTTTACTGTTCCTTTCAATGTGATCCTTCCTGATTCTCCTCCCGCAAATGAGACATATCCACCAGTAAATTCTTTGACATTTATCAGTTGGGATAAGTCTCCCGTCATGTGCCTGGAACAGCCACTATCCATGTACCAGAGGCGCACGGTAGTCCTCCACAGCTGTTCCTGCATGATTAGCGGGATCAGTTAGATTTAGGAACCCACCCCATAGTGGATCTGGGTTTTCCTTGTGCATCAATGTAAGTCACTCTCTGCCATACTAAATTGTCTGTTAGGATCTGAGTTTGGATTGATTGTGATTTGTGTTTGAATTTAGATGAACAAATGAAAGAGTAGTGCAGCGGAATTTAATGGAACCAAACTTTTCACAATCAAACAGAAGAAATGCTATCAATCATACATTTTCTAACACTGAATCAAATGATTAAATTTATTTTTAAACTCTGATTACAATGTGTGTATGATATGCAAACTCCCCCTCAGCCTGAGCTCAGTGTTTGTTCGTGCAGAAAGAAGATGGTGAATGAGCTAAACAGAACAGTACAGAGTACTGTTCTATTTATAGGCACTTGCAAACCACTGAACATCAAAGCTGACGTCACCATGAAAGTGACATCTAACCTCCTAACAAACTCTAACCTCTGATCTATACAAACACTGCTATGCTAACAACTGATATTAAATTTTAATGCATAAACTAAACATAAACTGTTGCTGCATCCTTCCACTGCTGTGAGCCCAGCAGTACTTGTCATGATCAGCAGTGCTTGAACCAAGGCAGTAGATCGAGCAGCAGAGCATTAGTTCTTCTATCAGACTTTGTCTTGGTCAGCAGTTGTAGGTCAGCAGATTGCATGATCAGCAGATAGGAGGTCAGCAGATGTTGAAACCACTTTCAAGGGGAGAGACTTCAACCAGACATCTGCTTATTTTGAATCTACTGTTGTGATCCAGTTTTGGCTTTTATTATCTATTCCTTTGGTAGGGTTCAATCCCAACAATCTCCCCCTGGAACAGATAATGCCAAAAGTCTCCATTATTGTAGATTTTTATTGCCTCAACAACAGTTCCCTTATTTGCCCTTTGAATTGTAGTTCAAAGGTTAAGGCATCTGTATCATCTTCATCCCTGCTAAGTGGAAGATCAAAGAGATCCTGCAAATCTTCAAGCCTTAGGCCAAGAGCTTGTTCCCTTGTAAATTTCTTCACTTCGTCATCTGCCCTGACCATAGTCAATACGTGGTTCTGTTTATCAGTTTTCCACTCTTGTATTTTTAAGCGAGATGGGTTTCTTGGGAGATTTTTATTTGTTGAGGAGTTTGGTGAGGCTGGCCTATTCATAACTGGCTGAGCAGTATGTGCAGATTTTTCCAATTCAGATTCTTCTTTCAACATTAACACCAAGCCCTTTTTCACAATGGCATTTCCAGTAAGAATCTCTTGAACCGTTTCAGAACCTAACTGGCTTTGTCTCCTTCTTTTGTAGATGGTAGTACCAGCAGGAGCAGTGGTTCTTTTGGGATGTGGCTTTGATGATCCTTTCGAAACCTCTGCTTTGGAGTAATCAAGCTTTTGTGGAGCTGTTGGATCTTTCTTCCTTAGCTCTTCCAACCTTTTGTAGGTGGCCCTGACCCTCGCTTCTCCCCACTTAGACACAGAGTTCTTTGACCCATAATCAACAATTATCAGCTCCTCTTTCATTCTCTTCAGCTCTAAAGCTTTATCAGCTTCAACCTTTTTGAATTTTTCAGGGGGAGTCTGCTCGACCTTATTCTTGATCATTTCATGAATCCTGGCTACTTCCTCTTCAAGCTCAGGAATGGTCCAGTTTCTGAACATGTGTTTCTCCCCCTTGTAGGTCTTGTAGGTCATTATATTTTAAATGAAGTCTTTTCTCAAGGACTCATCTGCCCTTTCAGAGATTTGCTGACATACATTTTTTACAAATTGTTCCAAAGCTTTGACCTGTGTAAGTAGAAACTGATTGTTTTGTTGATACTTTCTATCAGATTTCCCTTGTTTGTTTTTTATTGCGATATCCTCTGCTTTCTTGGCCTTGATTTTCAAGTCTTCTTTAATATTAGTTGGCCAGGGATATCCTTCAATCGATGGCAAACTCCTTTTGGCAGGGTCATCCTCATAGTAGAAAGATTTAATTTCATCTCTGACTGTCACAAGTTCAAGAGGAAATTGAACACCTGCAGGAGGTAAGGGTTTGTACAGTTGAGCTGAAGAGAGAGGAATGGGTTTTGAAACTGTGACAAGTGCTTTGGATTTTGAAGCTTTTGGTGGTGGTGATGGAGAATCATCATCTGATAAGACAACCCTTCTCCTTTTTATTTTAGGGAGGGCAGATGATGTTTTGGGTGGATCAGTGGGAGTGATTTGGATGGCAGTGGTTTGTGACTGACTAACAGCTGTTGAAACAACTGGTGTTTCAACCACTGTTGTCATTACAACAGATGTTTTGACATCTGCTGTCTTCTACTTTAGGGCAGGAACTGATGGTGGTGGTAAAGCAGTGATAGTGGTGTGTGTTGAAGTGGTGTGTGTTTGAGTGGGAGCAGATGTTTCAGCAACTGCTTGGATGGTGGTTTGACGTTGGTGGCTTTTGGACAGTGGTTTTGGAGTGTGCTTTTGAAGGCTGGATGGTGTGGATTTGGGTTTCCTTACTTTTCTAGTAAGTTTTCCTTTTGGAATTGGATTTTGATCATCCTTTTCACCAGAACAACCTTGCGCATTCAGCTTCATGAAAGCTTTCTTCTCCTCATTCCACCTTGACAAGGCCTTTGCCGCACGATCCCTTTTTACACTTATGATAGCATCATCAAGTGCATTCTGGGTAACATCAACCCTCTTACTACCATCTGGCAAGGGAATTTCTCTGAGCATTACACCTGTTACTGTATCAAGATATAGCCCATTATCAATCCCCTTCTTTACCCACTCCTTCATTTTCTCCCCCTTTTTGGCATTATCTGCAGGGAGGTCATCAATATAAAGTACAGTCGGAGGAGCAGTGCCAATGGTTTTCAGCAAATGGGCCTTAAGAGCCTTGATGTCATCGTTTGTATCCATGAACCCAGACTCCATTGCCTTTTAGAGCTCTTGAACATGTTTGGCATGTTGGTGCTCGACCAACTGAAATTGTTGATGGAGAAAAGGTTGAAAGAGGTTCCAGAGCTCATTTGTAACATCTGCTGATGGTGGAGCAGGTGTTTGAGATAGAACAGCAGTGGATGGTACCTTTTGAATTATTAACAACTGTTGCAGCATTTCTTTAATTTCTGCAACAGATGTATCCAATTTTTCAACATGTTCCGTCAATTCTTGGTACTTTAAACCATCACCCAATTTAATGGGATCATCTGATTTCCCACTAGCAGTGGTTTTATCAGAAGTTGAAGTAGGGAGTGTACTCCAAACATCAACAACTGATGCCCCTTTTTCTTGGTACTGGGGTCTTCTTCCTTCAACACTTGATAATCTTTTGATGTTACCAGTGGTTGGTACAAACTCACTGGCAGATAACAGAGGTGTTATAGAAGGAATTGCCTCCAAGGAAGTCTTATTGAGGTAACCACTGTCCAAGTGTAAACATGTAGGTTCAACACTTGTAGTGGCTGCTTCACTTGGAATACCACCAAGAGTTACGTGTAACTCAAGGGGTGTAACCTCCTCAGGTTGTGTTGGTGGGTTAGCAAAGATTGATACATCAAGCCCAGTCTCTTGTTGAGGTACTTTCTCATGAACGGGTGATTGAGAAGGACTGGTTTGTGCTAGGTTCAAATCAATTGCATCCAACAGTAGTTTGGTGTTTGGTGGAATTGGGGATGTGAAGGTAGGTTTAGAAAGCGGAATTGCCTCGGGTATTGGGCTGTGGAGGATGGAAACGAGTGCTTCCAGAGACTCATGATGTGGTGACCCTGTGTGTACAACCTGTTCTTTTTGTGAAGAGACAGGAGGAGTTTCAGGTATAGGTTGAGATATTTCTACCAACTGCTGTGAGGAAGTAGCAGCAGTGGTTTGTTGTGATTTTTGTGCAATCACAGGCAGTTGCTCTGGTATCTCATCCTCCAGAGTTGCCTTTTTGATGGGTTTGGGGGGTTTTTTATTTTTCTTTTTCTGTGGTTTTTTGGTGATATTAGGTGTGTGTTTCAAGACAGTTGTTTGGCTGCCTTGATCACCTTGAGCACTAGGCTCAGCAGGAGATACCTGAGGAGCAGTGTTTGTTGCTAAAGTCTGCTCAGGCACCTCTGCTTGTGTTTTACAAGGTGCTATCATTCTTGAAAATGTTTCAGCAGTTAAGCTGTTTATATGAAAAGATTCACCTTGGTTTATTACCGCAATATCCTTACTGAACTTTTTCTCAAAATAATAACTTAAAAATCTTGGGAACAGTAAGAATGATTTTGTTTCAACATTTTTAACCAAATCATTGAAAATTTCCTTGGAGTAGTTAAGATTTTCTCCTTGTAAAATAGCATACCCCAAGTTTTGAATTTTCATTGGTATTTCATTAAAGGAAGTGGTTTTGTTTGAAACACACATGAGAAGGGTATGAAATAAAAATCTGGTTGAAGAAGGGAAGAAACCTTTTTGTAAGGTGTCCCTCTTCATTGTGTCTGCATACCCTCTCTCAATGAAGTCAATTTTTAACTCGTTTTTAGGGAAAGAGTCTTTACCTTGCAGATCATCGAGTTGAAAGACTTCAGATATTGATTGCGGTGTTATTCGGACTGCTTTCTTCTGCAGAGTAGAGTTAATGGCTATGACATCTTTTCCTTGTTTTTCAAGGATGCAATTTTTCCAAAACTCTCTCTGAGTTTGCAGGTAAATCGGTGCATCAGCGGTTAACAAAGTTTTGTACTTTGAGGCGTTGAGCAGATCGAGGATGGA
The DNA here is from genome assembly GCF_002127325.2 of Helianthus annuus. Classification (NCBI taxonomy): domain Eukaryota; kingdom Viridiplantae; phylum Streptophyta; class Magnoliopsida; order Asterales; family Asteraceae; genus Helianthus; species Helianthus annuus. Next base: position 84,340,963 of record NC_035433.2, read on the forward strand.
GTCAAATGTGTCGATGGTACCGGGTTTTGTGAGAAGACCCAGTAAATTATGAGATGGTTTGTGTGGGATTTCGGTGGAGGTAGCCTTTTGAGAGGCCCCTTTTGAAGCGGATGATTTCGATTTTGTCATTTTGAAGATGAGGATCGAAGATGAGATTGTGGAGAGATTTGAAGAAATGAGATGGAAACTGCTTTGAGAAGAGAATTTTTGAGAATTCAATTCGACAGTGAAACCCTGTTTGGGTGTTGAAAGAGGGGTTTTATAGTGGAAGAGTGAATGCTGACGTGGCAGCAGTTACAAAAGGTCTGACCACTAAGTACTTTTTGTGAAAACAACTGGTGAAAGCAGTAGTTACAATGGAAATGGATAACAGTGGATGCTTTTCACTATCAGTAGATAGCTCAGCAGTGGATACAACACTGATTATGATCATCAGTGGTTACCAAGAAAAATGAGAACAGGGGATGACTTTCAGCAGTGGACAGACTTTTGTAGCAGCACAGACTTTTGAACCCAACAGTGGTTATGGCAGACTTTTAGGATTTTAATGAAAAATTCATTTTTAGCTATTTTTAAGGATGGATTTTTGATTTTCTAAAAACATTTTAATGCTTTTATTCATAGAAAAAAAAGGATTTTGCCTGTTATTCCATGTTGAGCATACCAATCCTAGAGATCAAGCTTTCAAAGGTAGATGTGTCTAATGCTTTGGTTAGCACATCTGCCAGCTGATCCTTAGTTGGAACATGATGCAGAGAAATCAAACCTTTTTCATAGCAATCCCTCACAAAGTGTTGTCTGATGTCGATATGTTTGGTGGTTGAACGGGAAACTGGATTTTTGATGATATTTTCTGCTGCCTGGCTGTCCAACATGAGTGGAGTCTTCAAGGCAGTGATACCAAAATCCAGTAACTGATTTTGAAGCTAGAGCAGTTGGGCTGTACAGCTTGCAGCAACTATGTATTCTGCCTCAGCAGTGGATGTGGAAACAGCTGCTTGCTTTTTGCTTTGCCAAGACACTAAGCAATTGCCTAGGAATTGGCACCCTCCTAAAGTGGACTTCCTTGTTTTATCACATCCAGCAAAGTCACTATCTGAGAAACCTGAAAGCTCAATTTTACCATCAGCTGGATACCAAATACCTAGTGTGGGAGCACCTTTGAGGTATCTTAATATCCTTTTTACAGCAATAAGGTTTGACTTTCTAGGGGATGATTGGGATCTTGCACAGACACATGTTGCAAACATGATATCTGGTCTAGATGCAGTTAGGTACAATAAAGACCCAATCATGCTTCTATATAAGGTCTGATCAACCAAATCATCCTTTTCTTCAGACATGACCAATTTGTTGGTTGCAATGGGTGTACTACATGGCTTACAATCATCCATATCAAATTTCTTTAAAAGTTCTTTTGCATATTTGCCTTGATGGATGAAAGTGCCATTTTGCAGCTGCTTTACTTGGAGACCAAGAAAGCACTGGAGTTCACCCATTGCACTCATTTCAAACTCAGCTGTCATGAGTTGTCTGAACTCTTCACACATTTTATTACATGTGCTTCCAAAAATGATGTCATCCACATAAATCTGGACAATCATCAAATCCTTTCCTCTCCATTTTAAAAACAGTGTTTTATCAATCCTGCCTCTGGTGAAACCAATGGAAAGTAAAAAGGTGGAAAGAGTTTCATACCAGGCTCTGGGTGCTTGTTTCAAGCCATACAAAGCTTTGTTTAGCTTGTAGACATGATCTGGATAAAATGGATCCTCAAAACCTGGAGGTTGACAGACATATACCTCTTCTTGAATCTTACCATAGAGGAATGCACATTTTATATCCATTTGGTACACCTTGATATTGTGGTTAACAGCAAAGGCCAGAAAGAGTCTGATTGCTTCAAGTCTTGCAACAGGAGCAAATGTTTCATCATAATCAATTCCCTCTTCTTGTCTGTAGCCTTGAACCACAAGCCTGGCTTTATTCTTGACAACAATGCCCCTTTCATCAGTTTTGTTTTTGAAGACCCACTTTGTGCCAATAGGACTTACATTCTCTGGCAGTGGTTCAAACTCCCATACTTGTTGTCTTCTGAACTGATGGAGCTCTTCTTGCATGGCCTCTACCCAGCTGTTGTCTTTCAGTGCCTCTTGGTACTTGACTGGCTGATGGAGTGATAGAAAGCCATCAAAAAAGACAAATGTTTTGGGACATCTTTCTTGTGAGCACCCCTTCATTAATGTTGCCAATGATTTGATCTGGTGGATGAGATTTCAAGAAGATTAGCTCTCCTTAGTAGGGAATGATGGCATTTTGTGGTGAAGGCTGCAGATGTGTATCATCTGAGCTAACCACTGCTGGTGACTTTGATGACCCAGCAGTGGCTTCAAAAGGTGGAGGCATTGGAGGTAAAGGTGTGAACACCTGCTGACTTTGATCCACTGTTTGAGGATTTTTGTCAGCAGTGGTTGATGAGGTGGAAGCAGTGGTTAAGGGGCTACTTTGGTCAACAACTGTTGAGGTAGCAGTGGTTGAGCTTTGACAACTGTTTTGAACAACTGATGCTCCCCCTTTTGAAACAGACTTTTGAGGAATGATGATTTCATATCCATAGTCTGGTGATGAATCCTCTGATGGACCTGTAGTGTTAGTCTTGACAGCAGTATTTTCAAAAGTGAATTTTTCAAGATCAAACAATTCTGCAGGATTTGCAGGGATTTTCAGTGATGAAAGTTCATTGAACTTTACATTCAAGGTCTCTTCCACTGCTTTGGTCCGTGTATTAAACACTTTGTAGGCCTTAGCAGTGGATGAGCATCCCAAGTGATATCCCATATCGATTTTGGCTGGAAATTTTGAGATAGAATCTTTTATGTTCAAAATGAAGCATGGGCAACCAAAAACTTTGAAATATGAGATTAATGGCTTTATTTTATACAGAATTTCATAAGGAGTCTTTTTGTGCCTGGAGTTGATTAAAACTCTGTTTTGGACATAGCAAGCAGTGTTTACTGCCTCTGCCCAAAAAGTTAATGGCAAACCTGAATCTGCAAGCATGGTTCTGGCAGCCTCAATCAATGTTCTGTTCTTTCTTTCAACAACTCCATTTTGCTCTGGTGTTCTAGGAATGCTGTACTGCCTTACAATCCCTTTCTTCACACAGAACGCATCCAACTCCTTATTTTTGAATTCTGTGCCATTGTCACTCCTGAAGACTTTTACTGGAAGGTCAAATTGCTTTTCAACCTGTGTAACAAAGTCTTGCAAAATGCCTGCAGTCTCATCTTTAGAGTGTAAAAAGAAGGTCCATGTAAACCTAGAGAAGTCATCAACAATAACCAAACAATATCTTTTCTTTTTGAGACTCATGACTTGCACTGGGCCAAACAAATCCATGTGCAGCATTTGCAAACACTGGGTTGTTTTGGACTCTTCAATGGACTTAAAAGAGCTCTTGTGCTGTTTTCCTTTTAAACAGGAAACACAGTGTTCAAGACATGAAAACATTTTTTGTGGTAAGCCTCTTACTAAGCCATTTTTTTGAAATTTCATTGATTGTTTTGAGATTTGTGTGTCCCAGTCTTTTGTGCCATAGCTTTGTCTCTTTGTTAGAGGTAGCTGAGAACAGACAGGCATCAGCTCTGGGACACTCTCTTGACATGTCAACAGCATAAACATTGCCACTTTTTTGAGCAACAAGTTTTGTTGAGCCTTTCTTGATTATTGCTTCAATCTTACTAACCATTTCTGTTCCGACAATCCTACAACAATCCTTTGTGATGAATGATCCAAACCCGTTATCACTCATTTGAGACACACTCAGGAGGTTGAATTTCAGATTATCAATAAGATTGACATTTTCAAATTTTATATTTCCAGACTTTACAGTACCAGACCCCAGAACTTTTCCCTTACTATTATTACCAAAGGATATATCACCCCCTCCATGAATTTTGAAATCTTGAAGAAGGGCTTTACATCCTGTCATGTGCCTGGAGCCTCCACTATCTACATACCAATGACTATCTAAGCATGCAGAAGCTCCCTGCACATGAAGTAAAGGATTAGTTCAAAAAGGTTTCCAAAGCCAACAGGGCTTTGGATGGGGTCTCAACAGTGTCTGGGATGGAGGCAGATGCATGGACAGTGGTTAGCTCAGGGGTTTGTACATTTTTGCGAATGTATTTCTCTAACCACTGTTGGGGGTCTTGACCTATCATCTGTTGATAACCAAAAGGATGCCTGTTCACTTTTGGTTTAGAGGGCTTTTTGTAAGTCTCATAAACGTGTGGAATCCTTTGGTATGATGCTTTTTCCTTGCCTTTTCTGAATTGATTGGCTGGAGGTGCATCTGTCACTTGTACATCCCTTTGAACAGATGTTTGGTTCAGCTGTTTTGTGACAGCAGTTTGAACAGGGATGGACAGTGGTTATTTCTTGGTGAACTTAACAGATGATGCTGATGAACTTAAGGATGTTTTTGCAGTGTACTCTTTCTTCTTTTCATCAAAGTTTTTGAGATACACACATTCCTTAGTTTTGTGGTTATTTTTACCACAGATGGTGCAGCTTGCAGCAGGTGAAATGTTGCTTGTTTTGTTTATATCATATGCTTTTAGATGAAAACAATCTTTTGTTAGATGATTCTTCTTTTCACAGAATTCACAAAACAAGTTTTTGATCTTTTCTCTTTTCTTTCTTTTCTCAGATTCCTTTGCAACAGAGTTTTGAACCTCTGTTGGGATATCTTTGATAGGAATGACTCTTGCTTTTGGAGCTTTTACACCATCAGTGGTTGTGAAATCCATTGGTTTAAAATTTTCAAGGATATCACACTCATCAGACCATGTGGGTTTAAATTGGTATTTCTCAATTTCCTCAAAAGTTGAGGATCCCACAGATCTTTCTAGAGTAATTTTGTTTCCAAGTTTGTCGGTTATTTTAACCTCTTGGCCATTTTTGTTGGTTGGTATGATTTCAGAAGAAACAGCTTGCATTGCAGCAGTGCTTGCAATGTCATCATATTTTCTATGACCTATACCAAACTTGACATTGCTTTTAAGCTGTTTCTCAAGCATAACCTCATACCCTTTGCAAGACTCCACCCACCTTTCACAGGTGATCTGGGTAGACTCTAACTCCTTTTTGCAAACTTGGTATTTTTCTACCATAGTTTGGAGTTGAGTTTTGGTTATGCTTTGTTCTTCTTTCAAACTGCTGATCTCTTTATCTTTTTCAGCCAATTTGTTTCTAAGTTCTTTCAATGACTTTTCAAATTTGACCTCATCAGACAAGATTTTATCTCAAGGTTTTCATTCACCTCTTTAATGTTAGCAAATGCAATAATACAGTTGTCTGAACACAGTTTTTCAAGAACTTGAGGTGATACCTTAGCAGCAGCCATCATGGCACAATCACATTGATGATTGTCTTCTTCATCAGCTCTCTCTACTTCATCACCAGCTTTCTTCGGCTCTTCTTCCTCTTTGTCTTCTTTGGACCAAGGGTCGGTCAGTGGTTCAATCAGGGTTTCTGAATTTTCTTCCAGCAGTAGTTCACCAGCAACTGCAGTAACCACTGCTTCAGCAACTTCATCCACTATTTCAGCACTTAGCTGTTCACCTTCAGCTTCATCCCCTTCTGGTATTGACTCTAATGCCATCAAACAAAATTCGTCATTAAAAGCATCATTAGAAGCATATAGAGCAAAATTTTCATCACTAAGCTCTTCAGGCATGCTGCACCAATCAACAAAGCCTTGTGTGAAAAAGCTTTGCTGATCTGGTTGTGTCACAGTTGGAGCAGTTGTTTGAGGTGTAGCAGGTTGCACTTGTGCCTGAGGGACAGGGGCTTGAACATACTGAATTTGTGGAACAGTGGTTTGAACATAATGCACCGGCACAGGGGTTGCAGCATAATGAGCAGTGTTAACATGTGCTGCAGGGGCATATTGGGTATAGTGCACAGTGTTTTGTTGTTGTGGTCTAGGATTTGTGCTAGGGTGAGTTATTATGGGACCAGTAGTTTGACTCCTACATTCTCTAGCAAAGTGACCTAGCCTACTACACTTGTAACACTTGATTTTCGATTTATCCAACCCCACCCTCAAATTTCCATGAAGCCCTGGAAATTTTCTCCTTGTTCTTTTGTAGAACTTGCTTGTTCTTACACTAAGCAAGGCCAACTGATGCAAGATGTCCATATCCTCTAAGTCAGTGGGATCAAAATGTTGCAAATCATTCAGCTCAAAACATAAATTATCTGACATCTGGTTTTCAGTATTTGCTGTGAAAGCATAATTTGTAGAGTGAGAATAATAGTTGACGAAGTTACCCCCAGCTGTTATGTCAATAAAATGATCATAACTCTGATCCTTACTACTACTGCCAGATTCTTCCTGACCAAACAGAGTTGTGCTGCCGAATGAATAGTCATCAGCAACTTTACCAGACTCTTGCAACCTCCTTTTTTGGTTCAACTCCCTTTCATAGGTCAGGAGTCTACCACGGAGTGGGTCAGGGTCAGATCTTTGAATTCAGCTGAATTCCTAGTGACAAAAATAATTGTGTCCCATTTTTCTGGCAGTGATCTAAGGAACCTGCTATTTTGGGTTGCATTTGGAAATGTAACCTTAACAAGCCTTAGCTCACTGATGAGACAACTGAAACGTTCAAATTGTTGGGTTAGTGATTCCCCTTTGATGTGACAAAACGTTTCATACTGCTGATTCAGAATTTCCCTATTGTTTTCGATAACCTCCTCTGTTCCTCCGAACAGTTCCTTCAATGCATCCCACAATTCTTTTGCACTGTCAAAATGTAACAGTCCAGCATAGATTTCGTTGGGGAGTGCAGAGGCTATGATGCTAAACGCTTTGGCATCCAGCTCAAACTTCTGAAAATCCAATTCAATGTAATTTTCAGTTGGTTTAGGAACGGATTTCTTTGCGTCCTCTGCGCTTGGCACCATAGGAACATGAGGACCGAAAACGACATACCTCCAACATCCAGTGTTTTGTTGAGCGAGGATGTGACGCATCCTTCGCTCCCAGATGTTGTACTCATTTCTTTTCAGCATAGGTGGTTTAAACAAAGAGCCAATGTTATTTTTATCATCTTGAGATTGCGACATCTTTCCGGTTGCTTTACAGGTACTGATTAATCAACTTTATCGGTGATTAAACCTTACTCTGTTTTTCAACACAACGAACAAACGATCAGTATCAACAATTTCGAGCTAAACTATTTACGTCAAAATGATTGTTAGATCAAGTTTGACTGTCCAGGCTCTGATACCAATTGTTAGGATCTGAGTTTAGATTGATTGTGATTTGTGTTTGAATTTAGATGAACAAATGAAAGAGTAGTGCGGCGGAATTTAATGGAACCAAACTTTTCACAATCAAACAGAAGAAATGCTATCAATCATACATTTTCTAACACTGAATCAAATGATTAAATTTATTTTTAAACTCTGATTACAATGTGTGTATGATATGCAAACTCCCCCTCAGCCTGAGCTCAGTGTTTGTTCGTGCAGAAAGAAGATGGTGAATGAGCTAAACAGAACAGTACAGAGTACTGTTCTCTTTATAGGCACTTGCAAACCACTGAGCATCAAAGTTGACGTCACCATGAAAGTGACATCTAACCTCATAACAAACTCTAACCTCTGATCTATACAAACACTGCTATGCTAACAACTGATATTACATTTCAATGCATAAACTAAACATAAACTGCTGCTGCATCCTTCCACTGCTGTGAGCCCAGCAGTACTTGTCATGATCAGCAGTGCTTGAACCAAGGTAGTAGATCGAGCAGCAGAGCTTTAGTTCTTCTATCAGACTTTGTCTTGGTCAGCAGTTGTAGGTCAGCAGATTGCATGATCAGCAGATAGGAGGTCAGCAGATGTTGAAACCACTTTCAAGGGGAGAGACTTGCAACCAGACATCTACTTGTTTTGAATTTACTGCTGTGATCCAGTTTTGGCTTTTATTATCTGTTCCTTTGGTAGGGTTCAATCCCAACATTGTCTTTATTTAAAAACTTCGAAGGGTTTTCAATGGCAGAATTTCGATGAAATGTATGAGACGGATTGGATTGCGTAGCCTTAGCTTTAGGTTTCCAATGCTTGTTTGACCATTTAGAATTGTAGTTACCAAAAGCTTTATATTGATTTCTTCGAAAATCATTTTGTTTATTTTGTTTTTTACGTTTGGCTGCATTCCAATCTTGATCAGAAGGTTTAGTCTTACGATAGTTGTTTTTCATTGTCTTAGACTTTTCAGTCGTCATTGACTCTGAACAACGATATCGGTTAGACTTGACCTTTTGATCTTGCACAAACTTCTTCTTGGACTGGGCACTTGGGAATTGAACACAGTTTCTGGCAATGTGTCCAGCAATTCCACAATTAAAACATGTTTGCCGTTTCATTGTGTGAGTATTTTGAAAATTTTGATACTTTAATGAGGAATCTTTGTTTGGTTTTGAATGATTTAACGTTTTGGTTTTCCTAATATGTTTTGCTTGTGGCTGTTCTGAGCGTTTTGGTGTCTGCTGATTAGAATCTACACATTCATGTAATGTTGATGAACAATTTGACACCCTTTCTTTACCGTGATCATCATTTGAAGTTGATGTTTTAATTTCAAAAACATTTTCTGATGACTCTTTATTTAACTCAAAACCTTTTTCTTCTTTACCAGATTCAGTTTCATTATTTGAACATGCAGAAGTCTCATCAATATGCGTTTCATCAATACATTTATCATGTGAAAGTAACTCAGGTTCAATTTCCACTACAGTTTCCAATAGGATCCCACTAGATTCAACATTAGGGATGCCCATTGAGACAGATTCAGAAGAAGAATCACAAAACTCTTGATTTTCTTGTGAAGAAGTTTCAGTGGTTTCACTGAATGTGTCCTGAGGGACCTTACCTGTAACACTGTCATCAACCAAAAGGTTAGAATCATCACATTCACAATCATTAACTAAAGAAAATTCATCACCAGACTTATTGTTCAAAGTTTCACGACAAACATTATCAGTTTTGCCCAAAACATCAGGGTCACTAGACGAAACATAAGCACAAAATGACGCAAACAAAGACCGACCAAAAGCAATATCAGATTCAGTTTGTTCAAAATAATTTTCAGAAATATTAGTATGAACAACTGGTTCACTCCCAAGAACATCTCCACACTTTACTTCAGATACTTTATCTGCACATGAAGACGAAGTGTTAGGATCAATTGAGCCTTTAGAAACAAAGTTTATCGGAGCAGACTTCTGTTTCTCAATTGGTCTGTCATTAAATGATGACTTATTGTTTTTTGGGACCATAAGTCATTTTACTTTCATTCATCATCTCCTCCTCAGTCATGGGCAAATAAGTATAATTGTCATTATAGGGAGGAGGAGCCTGATTAAAACCCAAACCACGCCCTTTCTTTTCCTTGTACGCGAGTTGTTGATCACACAAGTTTTTGACTAATTTGCTGGAAGAATCAAATTTCTTAATATTAAGCTCATTTATTTGATATCTATCTCTGATATCTTCCAGTTCCTTAGTTACAGTGCAAAGTTTCTCCTGAACATATAAGAGTTGACTTGATTTCACACTTAGATCATCCTTGAGTTTGACGATGTCTTTTCGCTGAGCTTCAATCTTTTCTTTATAATGTTTTTCGTTTTTTGATAAACTTCAACTTGATAATCTTGAATTAGCTCAGCATTGTGTATTCTATAAACTTCAACTCTTTGTCTATACTCAGGAGTACAGAAAGTAAAAAGTACCTCTTCTTTGGTGAGACCTTTGACTGGAGCTGAAAGAATCTGGGTCATGAGAGCCAAGTTTTCAGCTGATGCCTCCTCCTCTGGTACAGAAACTTGATCATTTGAAGTCATGAAAGCAATGTTGGTTGAAGCAGCTTGATTTTCTGGAGCTGAAATGTTCAGTCGCTCAATTTCAGAATTCCAATCAAAGTTGATGTCAGGCTGAACCACCAAGGCTTGAGCTAATCCCAGTGGTTGAGGACTTCCAGTAGCAGCATCATCCGTTATACTTGATATGGTCACAAGAGCTCTTTCTTGATTTGGTGTTACGGGCTGAGCAGGAGTCTGTTCTCTATTAATCGGAGGCTTTGTGCAGTTTCGAGCATAGTGTCCCTCCTCATGACAGTTGTAGCAGCGTAGTTTAAAAGGCACTGTAGAAGCTCCTTCAAATGAGGCACCCCATCTGTTTTTACCAGTTCTTTTCATAAACCTAGTTGCCCTGAATGCAGCCATAGCCATCTGCCAAGTGATGTCCATTTCTTCAACATCATCAGGATGAATCTGATGTAAGTCATCACCACACCATTTAGGAGGGTCAAATTTTCCTGCAACAAATGCATTCAAACAGTTTATAACAGAGGCTGCGATATCCAGATTTTCTTTAGACTGTCGTGTAAAGAAAGCAATCATCTCATTATTCACAGTGGAAGTAGGAGCAGCAGAGGATGCATTCACAGCGGAAGCAGAAGCAGCAGTAGAAAGTGATGGAGCATTTTGTGTAGAAGACCCAGAGTAATAGACATTTGCTAAAGTAGGGGCAGCCTTAGCAGATGTCGCGTTGCTAAACATTTGAAATCTTCCTTGAGACAAGAGAGCTGTGTTGTTATTGTTTGACGAAGTACGAGCAACAGAGAATCCTGCAGCTAGCATGTTGTTCTTATCGTTGGTTTCCCTTTGTTTATCATCTAGTTCACAGGCTTTGATATGAGAAATCATCTCTGACAAACTGCACCTAGCAAGATCTTTTGTTTTCTTGATCATTGCAACATGATGATCCCAGCTCTTTGGTAATGCATTCAAAAGTTGTCTATTTGTTGAAGCATTTGATGTATGAATTTCTTCCATCTGCATTTGAGTGACTAGTTTGACAAACCTCTGAAGTTGGTTATCAACAGTTTCTCCATAGATATGGTTGAAATTGTTGAAATTTTGTCTCAGCAAATTTCTTCGACTCTCCTTCATGTCCTCATTTCCTTCATAAACATCGATCAGAGATTCCCACAGTTCCTTGGCAGATTTGCAGGGAAGAAAGCCAATAGCAATATCTGGACCCAATCCCATGGTCAAATAGGACAGTGCTCTTTCATCTTCTTCAATTATATTGAAATCATCTTCAGTATATTCACTTTTGAGTTTCTTTACTTTTACTCCTGGTTCAGTAGGACTATCTGTCATGATCTCCCTTGGACCTCTCATAATACTTCTCCAAATTTTAGAATCCTTGACCTTTACATGTTGTTCAAAACGCCACTTCCACTCAGGAAAGTCGTTAGCATCGGTCAACCTTGGAATGCGTGTAGTGGTTCCAACCTTTGAATCCAGTTCTTGTTGTTTGTTAAGGGCAGCCAAGTCAACATTATTTGAAGACATGATTAATTAATCAATTAATTATTTTAAGTCCAAAGATTATGTTCAAAGTTCAAAGTCCAAAGTCCAAATCACATTGCAAAATGTTGTTGCGAGTCGAGACCACGGTTGCGAGTCGAGACAATAATGAAGATGAATCGAGACCACAGATGGTTGCGAGTCGAGACCAAAAGCAGACAACTCCAGACTGAAAATGGTTGCGAGTCGAGACAATAATGAAGATGACTCGAGACCACAGATGGTTGCGAGTCGAGACCAAAAGCAGACAACTCGAGACTGAAAATGGTTGCGAGTCGAGACTAGCAGTGAACAACTCGAGACCAAGGCTGGTTACGAGTCGAGACAGCAAGTTCACAAGTCGAGATATGCTGATTTCGAGTCGAGACCATGCAAAACAAACAAAGTGATAAAACCAGCAGAAATCCTTGATTATCAGCAACTTCCAAAATTCAAAGATTTTGAAATCTTTGAATTTTAATCCTCAACAAACTTCCGAAAAATCAGCAAACAACTCACTGAAATCACACAAACCAAAATCAGTAAATTCTTTCAATAATTTCTAAGAACAGTTTGGAGATTGAATGATCCGAAAAACAGAACATGCAACCAAAACTGTTGTCACTGCAAAACAAACACTATCAAAACTGGATCAATAATATAAGATATCCTTGAATCTGAATGATATCAAAACTGAACCAAGAATTGGTTTCTTGGCTCTGATACCAATTGTAAAACCTGATAGGACCTTTTAATGATATCAAACGTGACTTGTGAAAGTGCGGAAATCAATCACAAGTTGATTCAAGAATAATAGTATGAATGAGACATTGATATTCAAACACAAACCGAAATATCTTGCATTCAAAGATGAACAATGGCTGATACAAGACTTCCTTGTTTCGACTGGTCGTTCCTTGTTCGCTCCTTCTAACCGATCAACCTCAACCAAATGGTTGAGGTTAACTTAAATACTAAACACATGGATCACTAGGCCCACACGAAACCGGCCAAAACTAACCCAACCCATACATGTCGACCCAAAATATAAACTAAACAATTACAAAATCAATCCTTTAACTATGCAATCCTTCATGTATAAACCTTCAGGTTCCAACAAGTTTATTATTGTAATGGGCTTGGAAAATGACCTAGCCCAATAGGAAGCGTAGTTCACAGACATGTGGTATATAAACATGTTTTATGATTAGGGTTTCAGGAGTCAGAACAACTAAGAGAATTCTAGAGAGAGAAAACATTTTAGAGAGAGAGAATTCGAATTAGGGTTTGTAGAGCAAGATCACAGATAGTGGATGTGAGGTTGTGCGAGTCTTAAATTGATTGTAAAACGTTTCGTTTGGATAATCAATAGAAGACCGATTAATTTGTGAATTCTGTTTCTACTCGTTTCTATGATATTCCGATCTAGAGGATTCCACACTCTAGATTGGATTGACAATTCTGTCAAAGATCCATACGAACAAGGGGACCTACAATAATGTAATGTAATGTACGGTCTTTTGGGTATCGAGTCTGTAACTTTTTGGTCGAGTTGACCAAGTCAAGATATCCTCCTATCTTGACTTGGTACGACATTTACATTGGCTTTGTATGTAATGCAGCTGCATGTGTGTAGTCTGCAAGTGTGTTTGTCTGTTATATGTTTCTGCAGTTGCCTTAGTGTTTGTTTGCTGTTTGCAGCATCCCACGAAGAACCATTCTTCTTGGGATATGAACATCACGAAGATGCTTCTTCGTGGTTGATCTGTTTTTTCGTAGAGATGTTTCATGAAGAACCATGGTTCTTCTTGGGCTGTAGTTCTTCGTGGGCCCAGTAACATTCTTCGTAATGTTACTGGGCTGGGGTCTATAAATTGCAGCATATGTTATGCAGAACAGTTAAGAGAGCTTTGGTTTGAGTCTATAAACACTGTGTGTATGTGTTTGTAATTGTTCTCTTCCATTTAATCAAGATAGTGAATCTTTGGTTACTTGTGTACTTTATACTTTGCTTTGCTTTCATTCTTACAAGGATTCCGCACTTGTAAGTGTGTTATAAAAACAAGGAAGTAGGTTTCTTGATCTTCCAAGTGGATCTACAAAACCGATCACAAGCCCTATTAACGAAGAAGAAGAGTAGAAAGAATTATCAAAAACATAACACACCGTTTTGTCAAAGGTTAAACATTTAATTCATGCCAAGCTTCATCTACAACCTAATGATAATAGGAAGGATCATAATAGATTAAGTGTACGATCAAACAACTTTGTCAAGTGTCTTGATTACAAGTTCTATCTCTCTCCTTCTCTCTCTCTCTCTCTCTCTCAAACTAAGCTTTTTACAAGTGTTTTCTTGGAGTGATCTAAAACTCCTATGTGACGTTTCAAGAGCAAACAATCTGTGTGTGAAAAGTGGAAGAGGAGTGGGTGAAATAGGATGGTGAAAATGGGCAGCCAAAGGGTCCTATATATAGGCCGATCTGATGTAGGGGAGCACGGGCATGCTTAGTACGGGCCCCCTACAGTTGGTTGTATTTCTCATCCATTCCTGGTACATTCAGTTGAGATTTAATTAATAGGAACAAGCGTTCATGGGCGTTCATGGACAGGTGTTCCAATAGGGCTTGGACATGTGATGTTATTGTCAGATGTCGAAGCTTCCATGGTTTGTCTTTAGCTAAGCACGAGCGTGCCTAGGTGTTCACGGTCGTGCTTACGCATATCGCGAACTTTTGTTGACTATTCTTGGATTGACTTGTTAACTTTGTGCTCCTTGGTGTTGCGCACGGCCATGCCCATAGCCTGGCACGATGGTCCCTATTTGGAAACTTGCTGATTTCCTTGGAATCTTCGATTTTTGCCTCGTTTATGCTCGTTTTTAACTTCTTTTTTTATCCCAAGAACTTGCAAACCTACACTTGTCAAATAGGAACGATTTAGGTATTATTTTAAACTATAAAGTCATAGAAGCACTTATAGTTAGGGGTAATTAAGCACAAAAAAATATTTGTAATTGATGGTACATCATAAACCCTACACTTAAGCATTGCTTGTCCCCAAGCAATCTAGCAAGTTTTTAGTGTAAAATTGTAGGTGATCCAGATGTGTTTGGACATTGCCTACCTCCATTAATTTACAACTTACTTACACTTTTGGGATAATGATGAATCATGACATGCCTACTTGGATTTTGTTTATGCATAGCTTCACACACTTCACATTGTTCCATTAAACTCTAGGCTATGTTTGGGGTGAGTTTTATGGGTGTAACAATCAAGTCAATCCTAGTACATGCATTAGACAGAATCTTGTATGCAAATCATATCTACACTAATTACTTAGCAGAACTGGATGAACCAATAGGGCTTCTTTGGGTGATATGAAGAGATATATGGTGGAAAAGGTTTAGGTAGATGGCAAATGAGTGGGTATGGTCAATATTTTTTATAGAACATTAGGTGATGACTGATATGAGCCAAAATGCACAAGTTTTTATATAAAATTATACTCACTTCTCATTATGTTTAGTTATTGAAATAATCAAAATAGGCCTAAATTGGTTTATATTGGATTTTCAGGACAAAACCAACGTAATATGACAAAAGAATTGAAAAACGAAGAAAAATCAAGAGAAAAGACAAGTTGCGGATCAAGACACGGTTCATGACAACATGACATGCCTCTTGCTTGATCCTCAAGTCATGAAAAACTGTCAATCTAGTCAAGACAAGACAAAATGGTGGTCCCCATAGCGAACTAAATGTCAACGGTACTGCCAGAAAAGCCCAAAACTTCGCAGAAGCATATCTCAGGCTAGGAAAGGAGTTACGGGGACTATAATGGATGAATATTGGGTAGCTCGACGAAACGATGCCAAAAACAATGATTTTCATGGTAAAAATACTTGAGGCGCGCCCCGTGTTTGAGTGAGACACGGCCTGTGCAAGCGAGGTATGCCCTAAGTCTCAACAACCGGTAGTTACTAGTCATTGCTGACGTGTCTCCAGACACGCCCCATGTCTCCGATACACGTTCCATGCCTGGGCAACCGGCAGTTGCAAGTGACTGCTGACGTGTCATCCAGGCATGGCCCATGCCTTCCATGTACGGGGCGTGCCTCAACCTACAGCTGCCTATAAATAGAGTCCATTTTCATCAATTTTACTTGCTCATTTTCTCCCCCTTCTCCACTACACACTTCTCTTCTACCCATACTATCTAATCATTGTAATCATTAGGGAAAACTCAAGAATCTGTAGTCTAATCAAGCTTTTTATGATTTATATAATCTTTACAAGTTTGATCATATCTTCTTAGATGGCCATTCTTGGCTAGATTCTTGAGGGTGTTTCGTGGAAACTTACCCGCTCGAAGTCAAGCTAACTAAGGAAGATCATGGGCAAGGAAGGTGTGTGTGTGTGTGTGTTAATGACTTTAAGTAATTAAATAGTTTATTGAAAATGAGTGAAATAATAATGTCACCAACCCAATAACATGTTGTTAATCACAACTCAATAGTCACTAATGTTGTTGAGAGAAATTATCAGTGGACTCATAATATAATAACTCCATATAAATACTATATTGAAGGCTTTGTGTGATAACCCAGCTACCCTGTTTCCTCGAACGATAACAGTTAAACAGTCGTTGCATCAAACTTCGATATGAAATCATTGTTCGTTTACGAACTAGTAAAGGAAACTAAATCTTTGTATCGAATGCATACAGGATATGTTTGTGGATCCGATAACTAAAGGTCTATTACTCATAAATATTATGTAAACACTTACAATAAGGACGTGATTGCTGATGACTATGCAAAATTGCATATTGTACTATGAATGATTAATTGTTAATTTTCCGCGTCCATTTATAATATGTTTGTCTGTAAATATGTTACTAATGACACATTAATAGTAATTATACAAATCAAACGTTAAGGGTTTGTTTGTCAATTTTGATCCCCACAACTTATATTTTAAATTTGGATTTTAGTATGATTACTGGGGTCCTGAGTTGAATACCAAGTCAACGGTTGTATTTCTTTGCTATAGTTTGGTTTATTTCTAGAATAAGTATTAACTTCCGATTAAACTTATCTAATACTAATAACAAATTATTAACGTAAAATGAAAAATCCGACGAATTATAAGAACTTAAAGAACTTGACCTTACAGCAGGTATTATCAAAAACAAAATGTAACAAAAATCCTAACAAAAATCAACTTTACCCAAATTTTTTTTAACAAGAAGTAGTTTTTGTTGATTTTCACCACCCATAAAAAATGCTTGTAGGTGGTGTAAATGCTCATTCATGCTGATGTTGGTAGAGCAGCTTAAAAGAGTCGAAAAGGTTGCTTCGAATTTTTTTACAGTTGTGTTTGTGATATTTTAATTTACGTGTGTGAAAAAAAGGGAACATAACTCACACGGGAATTCAGAGTTCTCTAAGCTCTCACAGCTTGTAGGAGTTTTCTCTACACACACATACATATATATGGGATGGATCATGAGAAAACTCATTTAAAAGAAAACTAAAAACTACCAAAAATAAGTTTAAAACACACCAATTTTTTAAAACATTTTTTGTCTGCAAAATCAACATTTTTTAAAATACAAAAAGTAAAGAAAAACATAAAAAAAAAGTTATATTACACATATGTAATACTACAAAAAAACCACAACCCCCCACCCCCACCTCCCAGTAATATAAACAAAAAAAAACACTAAATACTAAACCCTAAACATAAACCCCACCCCTACCCAAAAAAAAACCTAACATCATAATACCTCAAAGACACCCTTTCTTTCTCTCTCTCTCTCTCTCTATATATATATATATATATATATATTAATATATATATAGGGGATGGTTCAAATGAAAACCACTTTTATTGTGAAAACTCGAAAACTAACTAAAAAAAGCCTAAAAAACACACAAAGAATTTTTTTTTTCAATTTTTTTTATAAAAATCGTTGGTTTTTATATATAAAAAAAACTTTTTTTCAAAAAAAAAAAAATTGTAGTACACATACACATGTGCACTACACAAAAAAAATTTTTTTTTTTTTGAAAATTTTTTTTATATATAAAAAACCTACGAAATTTGGTTTGCAAAAAAATAAAAAATAAAAAAACAATTTTTGTATGTTTTTTTGGCTTTTTTAATTAGTTTTCGAGTTTTCACAACTAGTGGTTTTCATTTGAACCTTCCCCTATATATATATATATATATATATATATATATATATATATATATATATATATATATATATATATATATATATAGGGAGAAGATCATGCGAGAACCACCTCTTATTGTGAGAACCGCGAGAACCAATGTGAACACACCAAAAATGCCTAGAATAAAAACCACCCCGAGTTGTAAGAACCGCGAGAACCACACCATCCGGGTCGCCGTTTACCATGATTTTTTTTTTACAACTACATGTGTATATTATAAACACATCCGTAAAAAAAAAATTTAAACGGCCCCCCCGAGGGGGTAGTTTTTTACACCACAAGTTTGGTGTTTTTATTTTTCTTTTTTTTTTCACCAAACTTGTGGTGTAAAAAACTACCCCCTCCGGGGGGGGGGGGGGGCGTTTAAATTTTTTTTTACAGATGTGTTTATAATATACACATGTAGTTGTAAAAAAAAATCATGGTAAACGGCGACCCGGATGGTGTGGTTCTCGCGGTTCTTACAACTCGGGGTGGTTTTCATTCTAGCGGCTCCCTATATATATATATATATATATATATATATATAGGGGGAGGTTCATTTGAGAAGAAAATTTTATTAAGAAGAAAAAGAACAAAGGGTACAATTGTAAAATATTAAGTAGTTATTCTTTTATCTCATTTATTACAATCTTTAAGTAATTAATTACTCATAAAGACTATTATTCTCTACACTAATTTTCATTGCCTACACACATAAAAAGTTATCCTACATATTTCGAAAATTATCCTACACATACTTAAATTTATCCTACACAACTCGTAATTTATCCTACACACCTAGTAATTTGTCATACACTCTAAATTAATTTTTTTTTATTTTTGAGAAATATATATATTTTGAAAATAAGTTATAAATTTAATGTAGTTAACTATTAAAAAGGAAGAGTAGATATTAATGATTTATGTAACTTTACAAATATATCCTTACATTAAAATTAAATGCAAATATTAAATGAAGTAAAATGAAACATTCTTATTGGTTGAAACTTATTCCTTTTTCTTCTTACAGAAAATTTCTTCTCATTTGAACCTTCCGCTATATATATATATATATATATCACACAGACGCAAACTGTGTTCTTTAGAGCACATAAACCCATCAAAACTATACACCCTAAACCTTAACTTGACCAAACTAACGAGATGTCGTCTACTTCTTTCTCTGCTATGTTTACTGGATTATCTGGCATGTCAGGTATTTATCTTTTATCATGTTTTATATTAGTTCTTACAGAATTGAACAACAAAACAATCATTCTGTGTGAAATGATTGGATTTGAGTTTGGTAATTCGATCAAGGTGGTGATCGAATCTGTCACACAGTCTAATGATCACAAACTGTGTGAAAATCAATGTTCAATTCATAGTCGGGGAATAATGATTCAAGTCCTATGTGTTTTGATCATTCAACTTAGTACCGATTGAAATTAGTGTGGAGCAATCATATAAGCTCAAGAAGAACAAGTAAAAAAAAGGAGGGAAGCAAATGGCTCAATCAGAACATAGCTCAAAAAGAGCCGAAAAAGAGGAATGGTCCGATGGAGCGTCCATATCAAGATTGTCATTTATTAAGACGTTGTAAAGGGTTGTGGCAAACGCAGGCTCTGAGGTTAAAAGATGAGTGGACAGGCTAAAGATAATGGTTTGTGTGACTGAGTGGTAGCTCAAAAGAAAGGAGACTAGGTAAGTTGTTTTGGTTTAGAAGCGAATTGAAAGAGTTAGGATTGTTCTGCATTATTTTTTATTATTTTTCTTTATTTATTTATTTATTTATTTAAGTAATTTACGGGTCAGATGGATGGAGTTGGATTGTTTTGCATTATTTTTAAGGGGTATTTACATATATCCCCTCCTAACTTCATTAATTACGTATATATCGAACTTAAAAAAATTAATTACATATATCCCATTCCTTAAAGCTATGAATTTCAAATTTACCAATTTGAATTTATTTTATTAAAAACTATATATAAAATGACTATTTTATCCTTTTTATAAAAACATAAAAATTAGAACCCATTTCTAATCAGATTTCAAATAAACCGAAAGATCAAACATAAAAGTTAAGTATATTGTTATATTGTAACTTCATGTAGTTACATAATTACACTTTTGAAACGAATAAAATACAATACTACGTGCGCTGGCTTATTTAGTTTGCTAATTTATACATATATAGTTTTATCCTTTCTAATGTCTTATTTTTACCTTCTTTCATATAAATGAGCGTACCCTAATATTCTAGCTTGAGATTTTTATATAACTGGTTCATGCCCTGCCCGTGTTACAGGGCGATGGCCGAATAATTCTCAATCAATTAAGAAAATATTATTATAATTTTGTTAGGAAAAAATCTAAAACGATGACAAGACCGTAGTTCTGAGCTCAGAGCAAAACTGTAGTTTGTCAGGATTAATGAGCGAGTGTTAGGCGGCTCCTTGACATGGAAAAAATTAAATCGAGTCAACCAATTAAAAAAACACTTTTATAGTTTTGCTAAAAAAATTAAAACGATAGCAATACTGTAATTTGAACTGAGGGCAAAGTTGTATTTGTTGACTTGGGTAAAATCGTAATTTTCCAAAAGTAATTAAATTGATGGCAATACTATAAATTTGAACCAGAGACAAAATCGTAATATAACTTTGCAATAAGGACAAAATCGTAATTTTAAGCTGGGGACAAAACAATATTTTAATTTGAACCGGGGCAAAATCAAAATTTTGAACTGAGGGCAAAATCGTAATTTTGAATTGGGGACAAAAGCATACTTTTATTTTAAACCGGGCAAAAACATAATTTTAAACTGAAGGCGAAATCATATTTTTGTAACGGGGCAAAAATGCGAAATCGTCATTTTTAGTTTGGGGCAAAAACAAAAATTTATTGAACTGGGGCCAAAATTGTAATTGTAATATGAGGATAAAATCATAATTTTGAACCAATGGCAAAATCGTAATTTTGAGTGAGGGACAAAAACATAATTTTATTTTGAAGTGAGGGCAAAAACGTAATCTTATTTTAAATAAAGGACGGATAATTTTATTTTGAATTGAGGGTAAAACGTAATCTTATTTTAAACAAATGACGAAACCATAAATTTAAAACGAATATAAAATGATAAAATGTTTGGTCTAATAGGGAAGTGTCACGCAGCTGCGTGGCACTATTCCCCTCACTTGTATTTGTATAGGTAGGAAATACACATGGAACTAGATCCGTTTATTATGACCGTGGGACAAATTCCTTTTTTCTTATTAATTAACTTACAACAGAAAATTCCAACCCACGGATATATGACTTATTCAAGGCGCTAATTCAAGATAACGAATATTCGCAGTCAAAGTCAAGCCAGAGTGTCGGGCTCACCTATAAATAACCTTCTCCTCATCATCCAAATATCCATCAAACCCTACCTGTTCTAATCATTTATCTGCACAAACTGTCTTTATTCATTCTTTTTGCATATTTAGCCGCACAAGAAACATGAAACAAGAAACAAAAAACTTAGCCATTATTACATTCTTTGTACTTATATTCTTAAATATCCAAGGGAATGGAGCCTATAGACTTCTTGGAAGAGAATTTGAAGAAACATGGATGAAGAGATCAGGAAATCTATTGTTACCATCTCTACCACATACCCCGGTTCCAACCCCAGGGAACGGATGCGATAACACAGGCAACGGTGGTAACCCATGTGTCGGTTCTAAGAAGGTAGCGGGTCGCCGTCGTGTGGTGCTTCGCAGCCACCATTAACCCCTACTTCCATTGATAGCTGATACTGGCCATTACTGAACATTGGTCATATATGCAGATAATTAACAACCTTACAAAAGATTTGTTTTTTCAACAATTAATTTGTTGCTGTTTTTCTTGACCTATTCTATTGTTTGATTCATTATTCATGATTTATTGCGTATGTTTAGATCATAATTGTATTATTTTAACACAATTTATAAAGTGATGCATGGTTCCTGTCCTTCACAAACATTAATGTTCGTTAAGTTTCTTTATGTTTTCTTTTATTTGAATTACAATGGTTGCTTCTTCTCTATTCACTAATAATTCTAAATTATTCACCTTTGTCATGGATTTAACCTGGGACCTCTTCTCTAAGAAGCATATATATGCCTCTAAGTGGGCTAGCAGCACATTAGCGATCGTTAAGTTATGTAACGATACATATTTATGCAACATATTCTGTATACGTCACAAGTAAGCAAAGTGTGTTTGGACCGTTAACTAAACTATTTTAATGGTTAGAGTTAAATATCATTTTAGTCCCTGTGGTTTGGGTTATTTTGCCAATTTACAAATGTTTCATTTTCCGCATGTGGTTACAAAAAGATTTTATATGGTCGAATTGCTCTTCTATTTTTTCTTCATCCATTTTTTCTGTTAACGAGAAGGGCAATTCAGTCATTTTATATGGTCGAATTGCCCTTCTATTTAACAGATCTGCATATAAAATGACCAAATTGCCCTTCTCGTTAACAGAAAAAATGGATAAAATTAACCTAGTGGACTAAAATGGCTACGGTGAAACCTTTGGACTAAACTAACAAAATGACCCAAACCATGAAATTTAACTCTAATGGTTATGATTGATGGCGTGGAGTAAAAAGGAGCTGAGAGGCACACATGGATAGTTTCAGTTGTATAGTTTTTATGCTTAAATCTATTTCAACCGATTTTTTGTTTTCAAATCAAATAACTTCAAATGTATTTCAAAATTAACTAGTTTTTTTATGTCGCGCGTTACGGTGAAACCGAGCAAATGATAATGTAAAACAAACGTGATTTGAAAATGAAGCATGTTGTTTAGAAAGTTAAGCTATTAGAACGGTTTAGTTTATTATCGTACGGTATAATACCAAATAAATACTTTATTTTGAGTACAACTTCTTTTTTAACAAAACTTATAACAGAATGTCGAGAAAAAAATCAATCACAACTACGTACTTAATACTTAAGTTCTCTAGAAAAAAAGTTACAAACATAAATTATTAAAAAAGTATCAAATTAATTGATAAATTAATATATGTTCTAAAAAAAGAAAAAATATATTAAAAAAATAGTAAAGAAAATATATGGCATTATAAAAGGAAAAAGATTAAAAATATGTTATTAAACGTAAATATAATAATAAACTATAATAATATATTAAATAAAATAATAACAAAAAGCTTTATATTGTTATAACAATAAAGTTACTATTCTTCATTTTAGTCAACAATATAATATAATATGTTCTAAAAAAGAAAAAAATATATTAAAAAATGGTAAAGGAATTATATGGCTTTAGAAAAGGAAAAAAATTAAAAATATGTTATTAAACGTAAATATAATAATAAACTGTTATAATATATTAAATAAAATAATAACAAAAAACTATATATAATTATAAAAATAAAATTACTATTTATCCTCCTTCATCAACAATATATGTAATATATGTAATGGACTTTAGAACTAAAATATGAAATATTTAAAAAGAATTGATCACAAGAGAAGGGGAATTCTAAGATTTAGAATGTTAGGTTTACGTAAACAATATTAATTAAAATGTTTAAATTTATTAACTTAAATTTAAACGTCTAAGAAATATTTTTAAATTTTGGATTTTACTTTCTTTTATTTTTGAACTTTATGTAATTTTGTTGCAAAAACCGAACTGAACCGACCATTGCTAAATCGAAACCGAACAGTTTTCAAAATTCAAAAACTGAACATTTCGGTTTCAACTTCACCTTTACCATGGAACCAAATCAAACCGAACCGTGCACAACCAAGTGGACGATCTTCATCCTAGCCTTTTCAAACTCTACGTTGATGTTTATACTAACTATGTTTGATTTCAAACTAATGCATAACAAAAACAAACTGGTGATACAATTATGTTTCTTGCATCATGACTATTGTGAACTCTCGAAGTGTAAGGCCTCAAATCATGCATCTTACCATTGGGTTATATCATAATGTACTATTTATAAGTAAGACTTTTCTAAAACACAATGGAAAATTTAATTAAATAGTAAATGATTAAAGAATAAACTTAAAATACTATTTAGTTTCTAATAAATCAGATGCCTTCCACCTATCACAAGTGATCCTAACCGCTAGCCAAGAGCAGTACTAACTCGAATCACACATTTGCAAAACAGTCTAACATAAATGTAAAAGTTTGCTACGTTGAACGAGTTCTAATGGTTTACTTTAACAACTTATTTTAAAACCAAAACACCATCATAGTAAAGTCACCAACGTTGTATTAAATTGTGCTAACATCAATTTAAGGTTCAACGACTGCAGCTCGTCATCCAAAACAATTTACAACTCCACCCATAACATAAATGCATTAATCCTACAAGTAAGCCTTTCCGATGTGGATCAGATTAACTAAACACCAAAGGACACCCCTGAATTCGTCTAAATTCCTAGGCCTATTAACCAAACCAACCTATATCAATAATTAATGGTCTAAAAGACTAGTTTATCGTTAAGTGCGATTACCCGTTAAGCTGGTTCCCGAAACATACAAGATATTCCTTAGAATAAACTCAATTGTAACTTAACCTCGTTCGACAACTACCCAATTTGACAACGTTCGAAAGCTGCATAATAAAACAACATTCGTCAACTGCACATATAAACATCACTTACCCACCATTTAACTAGCGTGAAAACATATAAACACATCAGGTGACAACCTAACATATCATTCGTTGCCCATAGGACTTTTACCATTACCCTCGTCAGAGCACCCTCCTCAAGATTTCATCACCTCCAATTTGACCCCAAAGAGCCTGTCACCTGCATAATCCGACATTACCACTAGGGCTACCTCATTGTCATAAAATGCGACAATCATTTACACACCTCAAAGGTACTTCTCGTTGACTTGACGTCACCCCGAAGGTAATAACATCGTCACGAGAATTCTGCATCAAGCACCTCAAGGAGGCGAAATCACATAAGAACAAATAAAGACACATACGAAGTCTAAACAGGTAAACTACTTGACAACTAATAACATCATATTTCCGTCACCTTTAAAGTTTAAACCTAAGGATAGATTCATAGGTTAAAATGCAATTCCATTCTAGTCGTGCCAAATAGACTAATTCAATTGTGCATAATTCGCTAACTGATTCTAGTTGGCCGAATTGGCTACTACGTTCATAAACATCACCTAATCGTGGATTAACCACATAACCCTTTTAAACGCCATACACTTATGCGGGACTAACAAAGCCCAATTAACCAATACATTGTAAAAATCATTGACTATGGTAGAAACATTTATAAAACATTTTAATCACAAAACTCGTTATATAATAAAACTCGTTATATAATAAAACTCGTAACTCGTAATAAAACATGTATGCCAACGTCGAAAACATTTAAGACAATGGGGACTAGAACTCACCAATTGCGAAGCTTTCCTTACATAAGCTAATGACCCAGAAAACTTTAAATACCAACTTGAATTGTCGAGTTTGATTCACCTTGTTTCCAAAGCACGCAACCACAAAGACACACACCCCCAAACACACCTTGAACCCATTTCATGTATACGCGGAACCCTGCATCACGGACCATTACCATCATCCCCATATGACTTTTCGCCATCACCATAGACCAAAGTTATCATTCTCATGCATCACCATCTGTGCACATCATCATTCATGAGAAACATAACTATATAACGTTCTTGGAGATCATCATAACACTATTGGCATTATTTTAGCAAAACCCACTTCGAGATCATCATAAAACTTGCGTCGGATGCCAACAGCTGCAAAAACCAAATCTTCGGCCACCAAAGTAATGCTAGGGTTATCATGGTATAATTTTAAAAATAATTAATTTGCACTTAGGTCCCTTAACTTTCCTTAGGTTTATGTTTGGATTCCAACATTGTAACCACAAGTTTTATTATCCATTATGCACCCTCCAAGTATCATCCACAACATACTAGCACCTTTTAACATACTAGCGACTTAAAAAGTTTAGGATGATGCCCAAAAGGCCTCAAGTTTCATCTTTAAGCAACTAGGTCCTTTTCTATTCCGTTAAATTATAAATGTCATGGATATTCAATTGCTTGTAGTCATGGGACTCGTAACCTTGTCAATACAAACTGATTATACCACTTCGGTGATCAAAACTAGGATGTTACACGAAGACTCTATGGGCTCGGGAAAAAGGGTGATAGGACTTTAATAAAATTAGGTACTTTTTAAACCATTTCATAAAACAATTACTATTTTTTTTCAGCTGTAGCAATGGTAGGGTTGTTCACGAGCTGAACCGAACCGATCAGACCTTTGCTCGTGCTCGGTTCGTTTACAACCGATCCAAACCGAACCGAGTGTTTTTTCAACCGAGCCAAACTCGAGCAAGCGTCTTTCGATCCGAGCATTTTTCGAACGAACGTCGAGCGATTATCGAGCGTCACAGAACAAACAAGGAAAGTGACAATGGGAGTGCTAGTTATTAGAATAAAGTGCAGTTTTCATCCCTGATGTTTCGTCAAATAGAACACAAGTAAAAAATTTAACAAATAATAAGGAATATAAAAACACTCAGCTAGTTTTATCGAGAATAGCTAAGCGGGAAGATAAATTGTCGACCGATTAAAACACACCCTTTTTTATCAGAAGTTTGAAATTGAATGAACCGATTGAAGCAAAACCCTGGCGAGTTGCCGTCTTGGCGAGTGGCGATGGAGAAATCGAATAACGATTGCCAATGGGGGGTTTTAATTAGGTTCTTGTACTTCTGAATCGAATGGCGGGTTGAGACTTGAGTATTGATTGACGCTTCACATTTTAGTATTTGTACAATTACTCAAATGGACATTTAAGTATTGGTCAATGGACTACTGGTATTGAATTTCAATCCTAATTACTTAAATGAGCTCTATTTAGATCTTGGACCAAACATTGTTGATGTTGGTCTCTAGTCATTTCATTAAATATGATACACACAAATATATATATATATATATATATATATATATATATATAGGGCCAGGATCATTTCAGAACCATAAATATTTACAGAACTCGCAGAACTCCTAATAAACAAATCTTTTTATTTATATATTTTTATGTTTACGATAATTTTATCATTTATTATGTGTATTTTTACGATTACATACATGTTAAGATTAATTTTATCATTTTTTATATGTAATTTTATAATTACACATATGTAAACTAGTTTTTTTTACATATATGTAATTAGTTATGACACATATATATAATTTTGGCAATTAATCATATGTAAACTACTTTTAAAATGTATGTAATCAAAGAAATACATATAATAGATGATAAAAAGATCCTAAATACAAAACTTATATATAAAATGATTGTTTATTAGGAGTTTTGAAAGTTCTGTAGTTATTTAGAGTTCTGAAATGAACTCAACCCTATATATATATATATATATAATAAATCGAGCCAACCGAGCCGAACCGAACTGAGCGGACCTTTGCTCGTCCTCGGTTCATTTACAAACCAGGGGCGGACCTGGCTAGTAACGAGCCGTATCACGGGCTACGGCTCAACATTTTACCGGTAGTTTAGTGCATTCCGAAGTGTGTTTTTTGTCGTTTTATGTATAGGATACCCTTAAACAAATATTAGGATACCCCTAAATAAATTATGGTAGAGAAATGACGGCTAGCAGTGGCTCTGCGATGTTCCTGCGAAGTTGTTCAGCTACTAGGAGAAAGAACATAGAAGAAGAAAATAGGGTTTTGATAATAGGAAGAAAACAAGAGAAGAAGACAGGGTTTTGTTTATATATTTAAATAAAAGCTATTTGGGCTTTCTTTGAAAACAAAACCCTTGCTAAAAGTCCAACCTTAATTTTAACTAGGTGATGCCCGCCCGCGTTGCGGGACGATGGCCGAATAATTCTCAACCAATTAAAAAATCAGTACTATAGTTTTGCTAGAAATAAAAAGTAAAAAGAGTGTTAGGCAGCTTTTTGACACGATTTTTAGTTGGGGACAAAGTCATATTTTTATTTTTACTTGGGGAAAAATCAAAATTTTTTTCCTGAAGGTAAAATCCTAATTTTTTAGGTAGGGAAAACCATATTTTTATTTTGCACTGGGGGCAAAAACGTAATTTTGAATTGAGGGTGATATCGTAATTTTGAACCGAGGGTAGATTCGTAAATTTTAGCTGGGGGCAAAAGCATAAATTTATTTTGAACTGTGGGCAAATACATAATTTTAACTGTGGGCAAAACCGTAATTTTAAAGTATGTATAAAATAATAAACTGGTGTAATATCGTAATTTTAAGCCGGGGAAAAACAAAATTTTATTTTGAACTTGAGCGAAAACGTAATTTTGGCCGAGGGTAAAAGCGTAATTTTTTTTACCGAGAGCGAAATCATATTTTTTAGCTCGGGGCAAAAGGGTAAACGTATTTTGAAGTTGAGGCAAAACCGTATTTTTTAACTGGGGGCAAAAAGTGGATATAAAGTAATAGACTGGTTGGTCCTATGGGTATTGCTCGCCGCCCATTTGAACCAATGGCAGAGAAACACTATTACAGGGCAAAAACGTAATTTTAAAGTGTGTATAAAATAATAAACTGGTTGGTCCAATGGGGATAGGCGGCCGCACATTTGAACCAATGACAGGGTGATACTATTTCCTGTCATGTGGTTTCATTGGTTCTACTGTTCAGGTGCTTCTACTGAATAATATATATTAATGCTATTTTTTTGGTTACTGTTCAAAAAGTTGAAGAATTAATATACGGGAGAATGCATTTTTTCACTACAACCTCAACTTTAATTTAAATATATTTTTTCCACTTTATAAATGTGCAGTTAATATATCAATTTTCAAGATTTGTGAATTTTTATTTTAACTTTTAAATTTCACTTTTCAATGGTAACCATAATTTATTATGTTTTTAAGTTACACAAAGTAAATATGTGTTCTTTTATGGTTTCATTTTACACTTTGAAATAAGTTATTATTATTAATATTATATTTGAAAAGATACTTTGTTAAATAACCAAATCAAATATCAAGAATTAACCATTAATCAAATCCATTAAATGCCAATGAAAGAAATAGTCGAAGACGACGATAAAAGTTGAATTATTAGAATATTTTTGTGACTCTGATAGTAATAATATATGAAAGTTTGCCAGTTATACTCAAAATATTTTTGTGTATTAGGGTATATGGTAGTGGTTGGAGAACATGCAACATAAAATTCAAATGAAATATCACAGTACTTATTCTATCCACTAGTTGAGTTACTTTTGGTCTTGTTTAACTGCAAGCTCCTATTGAAATATCTTTTTTTTTTTCACATAATAAAGTTTATTAAAATTGATTTACGCGACAAAATAAGTTAATACTTTTGGTCATATGACAACATCGTTAACTTTCTTTATTATCGTGTTTTCTTCGTTATTATATGAATGCACGGTAAAAAAATGGGATACCTCTGAATTTTTAGGCTTGTTCCGCCACTATTACAAACTGAACCGATCCGAACCGAGATTTTTTCAATCGAGCTTAATCGAACGAGCAAATTCCGAGCATTTTTCGAGCGAGCATCGAACGAGCGTCGAGCGCCGAGCAATTTTAACAGCCCTAAGCAATGGTGTATCTGGGGTCTTTGAACTAGTGCAAGTTATTGTCCTGCGACGTGCGACATGCTGTAAATGGTCGAGCTATTTATTTAATTAAAAGACAATCAAACGATTATTTTGGTTAAACTTAGAAAAGTCAAGTCCAATTAGTCAATTTAGTCGGTCAAAGTAACTGTTTACATAAACTCCCAAATATTTGCAAATATTTTTTACACAAAAGTTAATTTCTCACAACTAATTTATATCGATATTTTTGCTACTTTCATATGTAATTATTTTACAATTTTTATAAGATCATATTAAGGTGGTAATGTATATATACGTAAATGGAGTTGTTATATGTAATTATTTTACAATGAAAAGTTTTGTTTTTGTTTATCATAGAATTGGGCATTAAGAATTTGTTGGTTTTATTTATATTTTTGGAGTTGAAAAGGAATTGTTTAAAGTGCGTTTGTTAATATGTTACCAACCTGAGATGTTGCCCTTCGTGATCACAGTTGAAAAGAATTATTTAAAGTGCGTTTGTTGTTATGTTTAAAGGCATTAATATTCTATGATGTTTTCATTAAAGTACAGCTAGTGGTCATGGACCACAGTTTGGACCAGATTTTCTTCAACAAAAATTGAATACAAACTTTACTGACCGAAAAGAATGGGTCTATTCCAACGGTGTAACGCCGTCGTTATTCAAATTAGTTGATTTTAAAAATCTGACTGTGAACACTTCAATGAATACTGAATAAGCACCGCAGGTCAAGCTATATACCGAGTATTATGTCGCGTAAATGGTTCGCAAATATAAGCAAAAGGTTAGAGAATTGTTTACAAGTAAACGTTGACTGATATCCATTAGCGACAATCTGTCCTGCATGGTGGAATGTTTTAAAGGTTTAAACTGGAATATTAATAATAGACAAAATAATCATGGTCAATTAATTAAATAAATATATGTTTCGAAAAGTTCAATTCTATGCACTGCTCATGTTGCCATTTTAAGTTTAACTTGTCATTTCCACCAACATTGCAAAATGAGGGAATATATATATCATGTGGCCCACCGAGTGGTGACCTGGAGAGAACCAATACCAATGTGGCCGTGACCAACGAGGCTTGGAGTGATGTCCCATGGAGTGGTTGTTTGGAAAGAACCAGCCGTGACCAACATGGTCGTACCCAACGAGGACGTTGGCTATTAAGGAGGGACGATTATTATAGACTGGAACCATTGCAAGGTATGAGAGTTGTCGCATATATATCAGTTGTATAGGCAACTGATGTGGGATGTATATACCAGATGTGCCCTCTCACCCATGAGACTAGTTTTTTGTGTTGAGTTCTCTCGTTTGATATGTAACAGCGACCAACGTTTACATGCACGCATCCAATTCCAATGTAGTTTTTTAATTCAACTACAAATTAACATTTAAGAGTAGATTTGAATCTCATTAGTTTAATTATTTCAACCGAAAGCAACACATGTGTTTCAATTAGTTTAATTATTTCAACCGAAAGCAACACATGTGTTTCAAAACTCATCAATTTGAGTTTGATCACCATCATATATCATGAAATATCATGTTTAAAACACTTATGGAAGAAATATTTGATCATTCCAAACTATTATTAGCCAAGTTGGTAAACAATTAACTAATTTGCCAATTTGTCAAACTATTATTAGCCAACACATTTCAGATTATCTTTCAAAAAAGTTATAATGGGAATTTAATTAATTATATATTCTTATGACAAGTCTAACCGTTGATGAAATAAACCTGCACCATTAAATCTTGCTGAAACTAGACATTGACCCCTTAAACTCTCAGTTTTCTATGTGTAACCAGTTAACGCCCCAATCACGTCATCAGCCACTCTACGTTAAACACCACCCCACGGGGAGTTACCTGGTGGTGAAGGGTTAGGGATGTTAACCTACAAACCGGCGTGAGGCTTGAAAGATGATGATAAATGACTGTTGGTTCTAGGACTACCACCCCACTTCCAACAGTAAAATTCAATTAAAAAAAATAAATATAAACTATATGTATACTAAACTATCTCTACATTTTACTTCCAAACTGTCTCTACATGTAAAACAAATGAATAACCTATCATACTCATCATCCGATTCGGTCTTGGAAGAAGAAAAATTAATTTGTATACCACGTTTGGGGATCACACTTTTTCATGTATATCGGATGTTTGTCTACTAACAACAGATGAGAAACGAGTTATCCGGGCTATAATACGCTCTGAGGAAATATGCACCCATCCTAAAACAGACTTGGTAGAACATCTTTTGATTCATGATTTTGCGTGGGATCCACACGCTTGCCTGATTCATGATAATTGCGATCCAAAAGTCATAATCAGGTCGGCATCGAGGATTGGGGTTCAATGACATATTATACACACTGACGAAGCTAAACCGTCTGGTGAATGACATTGGGTTCCAGCTCTCAGCTTCCCACATATATTTATTGGATCCCAAGCATCATGACATCTAAACATTTATCAAAGCCAAGCAAACGAGTGAAGCATCTGTGCCAAAATAGCCCTCAGCAACCCATGTTGAGCACTTCGTTGGGTCGATGATAGATATTGGGCGTGTCCCAAATCCACAGCAAGCAAGCAACACCCCTATAGGCAGATTCCACCCGCTTGAACTAG